>NC_089795.1:89194229-89204229 GCF_040412425.1 Macrobrachium rosenbergii | reverse complement strand
ATTTGTACTAGATACTGAAAGCGATAATGTCAGATTCAGACCGAGAGAGAGAGAGAGAGAGAGAGAGAGAGAGAGAGAGAGAGAGAGAGAGAGAGAATTCCAATATCAATGTTACTTTCAAGTCGCTAAGAATTAACGCTACACACACACACTCCTTACCAGATACTTCTTCATAGAGAGAGAGAGAGAGAGAGAGAGAGAGAGAGAGAGAGAGAGAGAGAGAGAGAGAGAGAGAGAGAGAGAGGGGGAAGCTTGAAACAAGCAATCACGGTGCTGACATGTACGAACCCCAGTTACCAAGCGAAAGGCTTCGGCGCAAAGCGACGACGAAATGGACCACAACTAATTGGGCCCAGAGGTCCTCCTACCGCTGACTGACGATTTCCCAAGACCCTTGGAGCTGATCAAGGCCTTTTGGAACGGACCCCAAGGCCCTTGGAGCTGACCCCAAGGCCCTTGGAGCTGACCCCGAGGCCCTTGGAGTTGACCAAGACCCTTGTAGCTGACCAAGGCCTTTGGAGCTGACCCCAAGGTCCTTGGAGCTGACGTCGACCGACCACTGAAGTAGCATTTAACACCATCAACGAGGACCTTAATAACTCGCATTAGTTGACCCATGCAAGAATCCTAAATGGGGTTAACGCAGTCGCTTTAAAAAAAAAAACTGACCACAGTAACTGTCAAAAATTAAAAGTAATTAAATTTGTAAAAGTAGCACAATGACTGCATGTGCTTTGCATATTATTGACCATTTTTTTTTTGGGGGGGGAGTCTGTTTTTAAATGGGGCAAAGAGTGACTGAAGAAAAAAATACTGAATTTCTTGTAAAAGAGGCGCAATGACTGCACATGCTTTTTGCATGTCAAAGAACCATTTTTGGGGTTTATCAAATGCCTGCATGCAACTCATGAACAGTTTGAACAAAGCCGAATGGCATGTTTTCAGCAACGCACAAGCATCTCAAGAGAAAGAGACGAGAGAATTCAGTATTCTAGGCCACGAAAACACATGAAATGGATGACGGTGACACAAGACGGTATCATTATGAAGTAACGCATGCGCACCATCTGCGCAAACAGAGGAATACAGGATGCAACGCGAAACTGAACAACTGTATGATGTACTTCTGTGTAACAGAGAACGAAACAGAAGGTGCAAGCAAGCAAGCAACCAAGCAAGCGCAAAACCGCCAATGAAAACACATTCCACTTTTGAAATTCGAGTTTTCATGGAGAAACTCGAGTCATTCAGTTCAGAATTGCGTCATCTCAAATATATAATCATGCAAGTGACAGAGCGTATAAAAAAAGAAACACTTTTACACGATATTCAAACACCTGGAAAATACATATTACTGGGCTTCGCGCCCCGAAAATGTGTCAACTACACGGTGCCCCGAAGATGTGTCAACTACACGAAAGTACTTGGCACTCTGTCGTTTCTTTTCGAGCGTTTTCTGTGGCTTCAGCTGATAAATAAATCGCGTGCATATTTTTGTGATTTTTTTTTTAGTATATTACTGGATATAATACGTGTAACTATCAGTAAAACACACCACTGCCTGTATTTCCCGGTAACATACAATTTTACATTCATTTCTGCCTAATGCAAGACCGAACACACTTGAATCGCATTGTCCGTCTGCCTAATTTCAATAATGGCAATTTGGAAAGCAAATTAGAGATTAAAATTATTTCCGTATACACTCCTTACCAGATGCTTCTGTCCATTCGAGAGAGAGAGAGAGAGAGAGAGAGAGAGAGAGAGAGAGAGAGAGAGAGAGAGAGAGAGAGAGAGAGATCCCATTTTTAATTTTACTTTCAAGTCGATAAGAATTATTGCCATATACACTCCTTGCCAGATGCTTCTCTACATAAGGAGAGAGAGAGAGAGAGAGAGAGAGAGAGAGAGAGAGAGAGATAATGGATAAGGCATGCTGCCGAGGTGCATTTCCATATTAATGGAATGACATTCCCCCAAGGGCCTTATGGCCGCACAGCTCCTGACAGCATCTCCTGAAATGGAACCACCAATGAACAGCCTCTGCCAATTGCCATTCCTTACCCCGTGGCCAGATTGCAGCCGCATCCTATTGCGACCTAAACTCGCCCAAGAATTCGGCTTTTCTACCCCACTCGCTTGAAAGACCTTGCGGCATGTCAAAAGGTGAATATCGAAATACACAAAAGTTTCACTTTTGTTCCAACGTTCATCTTTTTTTTTTTTTTTTTTTACTGTTTTGGAATGGAATGGAATGGGATATAAAATTTAGGTCAAATGCCAACCGCTGGGACCTATGAGGTCATTCAGCGCTAAAAGGAAAACAGAGTAAAAAAGGTCTGAAAGGTGTAACAGGAGGAAAACCTCCCAGTTGCACTATGAAACAGCTGTTAGGAAAGCGTTGAGGAAAGTAAGATGGAAGAACGAGAATGTGAACGGAGGCACAGTAAAAGGAATGAAAAGGACTGCAACTAGAGGCCGAAGGGATGCTCCAAAGAACCTCAAGTGTTTGCCTACAGTACACCGCATGAGGTGCGCTGACAGCATAACCCCCTTGCGGGGGGTCTTCTTTTGGTGCAAAGATGATCAGACCTCTGACCCTCTGAAATAATATATAACACTTATATTTATCGTATCAAGGCGACCTCTACGTATCGTCTTAGATCATACTGAGCACTTCGGATAAAATCTTCCTTTATCTAATCTGCCCAAAGGAATTCCACTTATTATCTCTCGAGATAAAGGACCCACTATCGCATCTGTCACAGCAATGATGCTGACTAGCAGACTGGTCCTTACCCTAAAAAAAAAAAAAAAAAGTTTCTAACTCTCAAATCTTTTCAGTTTTACCAACTGTTTGTATTCAGAGGATGAAAAGTTACTCAAATATGGGAAGTTTTTATGTATTAGTGTTCGGTTTTATATATGCGACGTATAGACGAATTTTTGTTATTTTAATGGCACTATAATACTGAATTTGAGGCTGTTCTAGTTCCTTACCGAGCAATGTGACTTGATCAACAATTAAAAACTCCAGGAAAAGACATTAATTCACTTATAAGAATAAACATCGAGATGCTAAATCCTTTTATCAATCTAAAGAAAAGGCTTCTACATCACATGCAAATGCAGTTCTCCCAAATCAAATCCTACAACGAAAACCTAAAAAAAAATCCTATTTCCTCTAGGAGGAGGGTCCCACGCATCACGAAAATCACGCAGATGGGCCAGTTCCTACCCAATTCAAACCGGCCCCCCAAAAAAACCCGGATTCTCCTCTATGCTATCCACATCAAGACATGGTGATGAAGTGTCAACGCAAAGAATCATTTTGACCTGTCAGAACTTACTTTACCTTAATTACCCTTAGGTCAAAGGTCAACTTTGTAAGATATTGAAGGCTATATAAAGCAACTGAAGTGCTGATTTACAACCGTTCAGATTCTGATGAAATGAAATACGGAATATAAAATTTAACCAAAGGGCCAAGTGCTGCGACTTATGACGCCATTCAGCAATGGCGGGGAAATTGAGAGTAAGGAGGTGCACTGTAGGCATTACTGAAGGTTCTTCGCAGCATCCCTTTGGTTCCTAGCTGCAACCCCTTTCATTCCTTTTGCTGTACCTCTGTTGATATTCGTTTGAAATGTGTAACAAGAGCAAAACCTCGCAGCTGCACTGTGAATCTATTGTTAGGAGAGCGTGAAAAGTAAGATGGAAGGAAGAGACTATGAACGGAGATACAGCAAAATGAATGAAAGGGGTTGCAGCTAGAAGCCGAAGGGACGGTGCAAAGAGCCTTAAGTAGTGCCTACAGTGCACCACATGAGGTGCACTGACGGCACTACCCCATAAGGGGTTCATAATCAGATGTCTATTCTCATGTCAAGTACAGGAAGAAAAAATCAATGGGATCTTTTTCCAGTTCAGTGTTCACTGATACCCAACACAAAACGTCATGTCGTGGGATAAAGTTGTTGTTACTATATATAAACAAGCAAGACATGTAAAAATACGAATGAATGAGACAAGAGACAATAATAATCCTCACAGGACACATCAAGCTTGCAACGGGGGAAGAAAGGGCAAAGAACCATTATGCATTTTGCCTCAATGTCAAACCTCTCATTACTTGATCTTACCACTCGACTGTTCCAACTAACTTTTTTTTTCAACCTCTTGCGTTCCCTTATGCAGAGACGCACTTTTATTTCGAGTTGCCACATACGTCAGAACGCCTTGTCATGGTTTATTTATCCCTTCTTCTTCTTCTTCTTCTGTATCTTTTCCCGCTTCTATGTAGGGGTCGACGTTTCTGACAGCTTTCCTCTTCCTGTCGTGGCTTATACATGTTGCAGTAAATACGTGAAATCTCGGGGATTTCACGAAATGCCTAGGGAATATGCGAAATGACCAATTCGTTTAGGAACATTTGATCCCCGAGGGCTACTACTAAACACGGCGAAACAGTGATTCATCTACACTGTTTCGCCGTGTTTAGTAATAGCCCCTTGGGGGTCAAATGTGTTTCGCCGTGTTTAGTACTAGCCCCTGGGGGATCAAAATACCCCTCAGTGCATTTGATCCCCCCGGGGGGCTAGTAATATACACGGCGAAATCAGATCAAGACTATTTTACTTTGTTTATGGGGGGGGGGAGGAACGTTCCCTTAACTTTTCGAAGTCAATATCTGTCAAGTTACAAAACCAAATGGCAACTACAGTTCGCCACAGCACGATATAGATCGCGACAAATCTGAAGGAACAGTTTTCGAACCTGTAGCGAATCTTTCAAGAGTTACAAGGGTATTCGTCTTTAACCTCTGCGACACAAAGTCTTAAAAAAAGACTTTCCTTCATTTTAAGCGAAGAAGTCTTTCCATGAGAAAACAGGAGAATGAATCAATATCTCAATCCAAATTAGGAGATGAATTCACATCAGAATTTTTTCATGTGTTGTTCCCGACAGCAAATTCCTGAGATGCATGCTAGTATTGCACCAAGCCCGTTTTTTTTTTCATGCCCCTAGGTTAGGTTAGGTTGGGCTTCATTACTAACAACACGGTAATTTGGGCGTGGGAAGTATAGTGAGATTATTTTCAAGAAAATTCTATGGTCAGTTTCTAAGATACGGCGTCCCGCTTTTTTCAGAGAAAGGTCCCGATACTCGGTTACATCTCGGGGAAAATTCCCGACCCATCAAACATTTATAATTCCACCGAACATTTATTCAGAGCTGCTTCTGTGTCAGGAAACATATTATAAATGTCACGCCCTATTTCAAGCTTACATACGACGTAAATATAAAAACATCAGTGCAACAAATGACTCACATTTCATAATCTTATCATCATTCACCTTTCAAAACTGGTCTTATCATCATCATCATTCATATTTCACAATTGATTGCGCTTAGTCATAAAAGCCTATCTTCATACACCGAGACGACTTCGAATGCAAAGTTTCGCAATCTCTTTTCCGCATAACTAAGACCTTTTTCCATTTTAGTCTTTTGTTCTTCAGCTAATTTACCACAAGGCTAACTTTTTCCAAAACTTCTTTCTCAACCAACCCAGCTCCCATATATATATATATATCCCGGATTCGAATGCGCCTCCGTCAGAATATATCGACGAGCGTTTCAATTCCACCTCACGACTGCGGGCCAATTGTTGTCTAGAGTCGTCTGCTTAGGACATTAATTCCGCGCAACATTCTTTGATGTCAGTCGTCCTAGAAAGCATTGCACCAACATGGCTGACTCCTCCTACCCCCCCCCCCTACTTCTTCCTCCTCCTCCTCCTCCTCCTCCTCCTCCTCATCTTTGATGTCAGTCGTCTAGAAAGCATTGCAGCAACATGGCCAACTACTCCTCCTCCCCCTCCTCCTCCTCTTCCTTCTTCTTCTTCCTCTTCCTCTTCCTCTTCCTTCTTCCTCCTCCTCCTTTCCCCTCTTCTTCCTCCTTCCTCTTCTTCCTCCACCTCATCCTCCTTTCTCCTCCTCTTCCTCCTCCTCATCCTCCTTTCTTCTCCTCTTCCTCCTCCTCCTCCTCCTCCCCCTTAAAGCATCCTTCTTCTTCTTCTTCTTCTCCGTTCACTCTGAAGCTTATTCAAGTCATGTATTCAACGCTCTTCTCATCACATAACAACCTTTGAAAACGAAACCGTTGGAAAGGGGATCAGTGTTCCTGAGAGAGAGAGAGAGAGAGAGAGAGAGAGAGAGAGAGAGAGAGAGAGAGAGAGAGAGAGAGAGAGAGACTGACAATGTCTAAGTGTGTGTTTGTAGCAGTGTAGCAGCAGAC
Source organism: Macrobrachium rosenbergii (assembly GCF_040412425.1). Taxonomy (NCBI): domain Eukaryota; kingdom Metazoa; phylum Arthropoda; class Malacostraca; order Decapoda; family Palaemonidae; genus Macrobrachium; species Macrobrachium rosenbergii. The sequence continues at coordinate 89,197,929 of NC_089795.1, read as the reverse complement.
TGGTTGCTTCACTTATCACCGCCCTCTCTCTCTCTCTCTGTCTCTCTCTCTCTCTCTCTCGTTCTCAGACTCTCTCTCATCTCTTCTCTCTCTCTCTTATTGCAGGCCAGACGCCTTCTCATCATCAACTTGCCCTGCCTTTCTTCTTATCTGGAGGCTGGCAGAGGGTTCTTCATACTCTCGGATGCTCTCTCTCTCTCTCTCTCTCTCTCTCATATTGAAATACCCCGATGATGGCATGTTCGAGAATGGCCTCCGTTACAAACACGTTGACAAACAGTTGGACAGCCAGCACAAACGCCTTCACCTGAGAGAGAGAGAGAGAGAGAGAGAGAGAGAGAGAGAGAGAGAGAGAGAGAGAGAGAGAGAGAGAGAGTCCTGACATTTACAAATAGTATAACAATTCGTCTGAATGAAAACGCTTATAACTACAGTAATATAACAGAGGAAGCTAAACTTCTCTAAATTAAATTAAAAACCTTACATAAAATTAAGGAGAGAGAGAGAGAGAGAGAGAGAGAGAGAGAGAGAGAGAGAGAGAGAGAGAGAGTCTTGAAATCTACATGTAGCACAACAATTCCCCTGAATGAAAAAACTGAGAGAAGCTCAAATTTTCCGAATTAAAATTACGGGGAGAGAGAGAGAGAGAGAGAGAGAGAGAGAGAGAGAGAGAGAGAGAGAGACCATAGGAGTTACAGGAGCCCATTCAAAACGCCCTGGCCCTCCTGATCTACGAAGTAATTCGATCTCTGGTGGCACAACTTAAAACTCGCGTTGGCACCATGCCAAAAAAAAATCTAAAAGAAAAACAAAAAACAAATAAAAAGTTGCACTCCTTCCCGGACACCCCCATGGCACTCAAAAATAAATCTAAAAATCCGACTATTATGACAAATTCAATTAAATCCTCCTTTCCTCTCCCATTTCACGAAATCCCCTTATCTCATCTCTGGTCCATCCTTAAAACGATAGAGATCGTCTCATAAACTACAAAAGTCCTCTTTTCAAAAGGCGGAGTATCCCACAATGTCCAGAATATGTGGGTGCCTCTTAGCTGGGGAGAGCATTTTATTATTATATTGCTTTTAGAAAACCATAACCGCCTAAGGAGCGGATTCTTCGCGCACTCTCCTATTTCAAAACAACTTAGAGCTTTCGGAGGAGGAGGGGGAGGGGGAAAACAGGAAATATTCAAATGTTTACAAAATATATTTAAGAAGTGGTTGGAGAGAGAGAGAGAGAGAGAGAGAGAGAGAGAGAGAGAGAGAGAGAGAGAGAGAGAATAATAACAAGAGAAAATGTAAAAACGGGGGTTGCAGAGAGAGAGAGAGAGAGAGAGAGAGAGAGAGAGAGAGAGAGAGAGAGAGAGAGAGAGGAATAACCAAAGTTCATTGTATGTCGCGAAGGATGACTAACAAGACAAGATCTTCTATGATTCACGCGGCTCGAAGCCTTTTAGTCACATGCTCATTTTTGTAACATATTCATTTAAAACAGTTTGGAAAAATGGGAGAATCTAATATTACCGGAAAATATGGGTCTCTTTAGACACATAGTAGTTTACCAATACTCCCCCCCCTCAAAAAAAAAAACAATCACGCTTGCATTGGAATAAGACCATCCCCAAGTCAGTAATAATTTAGGAACAAAAATAAACAAGACAAAAATGCTCCGAAGTTTCTTCGGTGCAATCGAGTTTTCTGTACAGCGTATAATCAAGGCCACCGAAAATAGATCTATCTTTCGGTGGTCTCGGTATAATGCTGTGTGAGCCGCGGCCCATGAAACTTTAACCACGGGCCGGTGGTGGCCTATTCTATACCGTCGGCAGAAGCACTATTATGGTTAAAGTTAAAGTTTATTTTATTTAACTTTAAATAAAAACTAATGAGGCTAGTGGGCTGCAATTTGGTATGTTTGATGACTGGAGGGTACATGATCAATATACTAATTTGCAGCCGCCTAGCCTCAGTAATTTTTGAAATCTGAGGGCGGACAAAAAAAAAAAAAAAAGTGCGGACGGACAGACAAAGCCATCTCATTAGTTTTCTTACGCAGGGATGCATGAATCAACTTGATAAATGAAAAACAGCAAATGGAAGACAACCCACCGATTTAAACCGTTCCACAACCGAAACGGTACAAGATTCATACGAGATACTTTCCTCCAGCTCGGAAATTTGTCGGTGAAGTCTTCTGGTGCCATCGTAAACAACAACCCCGCCCCTCTCTCTCTCTCTCTCTCTCTCTTTCCCCACCCACCCCACAAACCCCCTCGTCCAAACAATTTCCACCTCGGAGGATTAACTAGAAGCCTCTGGGAGCCATTTGTTATTCTTCTGAGCAACTTGATCTTCTGACAACACGACATCCTAAACATAATGACTGGTGCTCCTTTTACAACGCAAATACCAACCGTAAATGAACTGAAGGACCGTACGTTAATTCAACCGGCGTTTCATTCAGCCTGGGAGGCCGAGTGACAGGAGCAGAGGAGAGGAGATGATGATGATGGTGGGTGGCTGCCGCTGCCGGTGACGTCATGTGTGCCAAGTCACGAAATTTTGCTGTTAAAAATTTACTGATAATGTTTTGGAAAGGAATATTTCTATGTCTATCAGACATGAATTCGACATGATTTGTAATTTACTGGTTTAAACCAAAAGCCCTATTATATATATTTTGACGACTTTATTAAAAAGTTGAAATAAATCAACTTGAATTAGAAATAATAACATTTTCTGCTAATCAATACCCTACAACAAAGACATTATTTCTCTCTCTCTCTCTCTCTCTTTCTCTCTCTCTCTCAGCGGTAGGATTTTGCTGAACGGAATGCTGTAAAAAAAACTTAAAATATATCACAAAATTTTCTTCTAACCAATAACCTACTCTCTCTCTCTCTCTCTCTCTCTCTCTCAACGAAAGTATTTTATCGAACGGGATGCTGTAATAACGAAAAAAAAATATCACAAAATTTTCCTCTAATCAATAATCTACAAGCGAAGTCTCTCTCTCTCTCTCTCTCTCTCTCTCTCTCTCTCTCTCTCTCTCTCTCTCTCTCTCTCTCTCAGCGGGAAGATTTTATTGAACGCAATGTTGTAAACAAAAACTTAAATCAAATATACCACAAAAATTTTCTGCTAATCAATGCCCTAACAACAAAGACATTCTCTCTCTCTCTCTCTCTCTCTCTCTCTCTCTCTCTCTCTCTCTCTCTCTCTCTCTCTCTCAGCGGGAGGATTTTATTGAACGAAAGTTGAAAAAAAAAATTTAATCAAATACATCGCAAAATTTTCCGCTAATCAATACCCTACAACAAAGACATTCTCTCTCTCTCTCTCTCTCTCTCTCTCTCTCTCTCTCTCTCTCTCTCTCTCTCTCTCTCTCTCTCTCTCAGAGCGGAAGAAAAAAATTACCAAAATTACACGTTCCACCACCTACCAACTTGACAAGAGTTCAAACACCGTAAAATAAGATCTAAGACACCCTGATAATTCTTGGTTACCTGACTCGCATAATCGTTCCTCATAATCGTTTCTCTCAACATCAACTCTGCCGGAATAAATGAGGTGACATCATCCAGTCAGTATAACTCTGTTATTCAACGTAAGCTTCACACGAAATTGGATGAAAGCGATGGAAAGGAAAAGAAACGAAAATTAAAAGATTCCCCGACAGTGGAGGGAATAACGTTTGC
>NC_089795.1:89134229-89186729 GCF_040412425.1 Macrobrachium rosenbergii | reverse complement strand
ACGTGGACCGCTCTCAGTCTCTGACACGCCAGGTTATGTTAAGCATATCAGATAACCCAATGAAGCGTACAGAAGCACACTCATATCTCTATACAGAAGCAGACTCATATCTCTATACAATCATTCCAAATATCTAAAACAAACCACGAACAAATTTATTCTTCAAATGTTAAAGCAAGAATGACGAAGTTGACAGAAAGGAATTCATCTTTCGGGCATCGTGATATTTGCCACCTGGCCGTAGCAAATATATACAGGTATGTCAATTTTTGTACGGTTTGTCATCTTAACATTTCTCTTATACTCTGATTTTAAACTGTCCCCCGTTCCAAGAGAGAGAGAGAGAGAGAGAGAGAGAGAGAGAGAGAGAGAGAGAGAGAGAGAGAGAGAGAGAGAGAGAGAGAGTTACAAGGAATTGGATTAGGATGTCTCACAGACTTATTAGTCCATCCGAGGAAGGCATCATGCGCTCACTTATCTCCAGGAGCAGGTTTTACTCTTCACTCACAGTATTCTAATGATTTTGTTCTAGATTTCTTTTAAACTCTGCCAAACTGTTGCTGTTGACAACTTCTGGTGGCAGCTTATCCCGTGTGTCACATATCTTGCGTGTGAAGAAGTTCCCGCAATGAGATGTGTTGTATCTCCCCAGTTCTAGTTTCCATCCATTATTTCTCGTCTGGTTTTCGTTTACTGTGAAGAGGTTACTGTCTACTTTTGTTATGCCTTTCAGTACTTTAGAGAGAGAGAGAGAGAGAGAGAGAGAGAGAGAGAGAGAGAGAGAGAGAGAGAGAGAGAGAGAGAGAGAGAGAGAGAGAATAATTTCAAAGGCATTCAAAGGCACTCAACTACAACACAATGAATAAATTGTGAATATTCTTAACCTCAAGAGAGAGACATGGGGACCCCCCCAAAAAAAATAATAATAATAATTTCAATACTTTGTCGATGCCGACGAAGTTATACAACTACGCCGAAGGCCCGTGGATAATACAGAAAAACTCCTTGACATTTCTGCTTGTCATTCCTTATCGCTCTTGGATAAGATACAAGATGGATATCGCTAATCTTAATTCTGCTTGCAGTGTTTTTTTTATACTGGTGGTAACAGAGAAAAGCAAGTCAGCCCAAAATCTAGGTAGGTCACTTGTTGAGAGAGAGAGAGAGAGAGAGAGAGAGAGAGAGAGAGACTTGGTTATCGCTAGTCTCAATTATGCTTTCAGTGTATTTTTTTTATACTGGTGTTACAGAGAAAAGCAAGTCAGCCCAAATCAAGGTGGGCCACTAGCTTAGAGAGAGAGAGAGAGAGAGAGAGAGAGAGAGAGAGAGAGAGAGAGAGAGAGAGAGAGAGAGAGAGAGAGGAATGGTTATCGCTACAATGAAGAATGCTTTCGACCAATTTTTATTTTCCCATCGTGTTACAAATCTAGGCGGGCCACTTTTTGAGAGAGAGAGAGAGAGAGAGAGAGAGAGAGAGAGAGAGAGAGAGAGAGAGAGAGAGAGAGAGACTGTTTCCTTCCAAACTCTAGAAAAGAAAGATTACGGAAACGTTCCGTTACTATCATAAATTTATTCCCCGCCCCTCCCTCCCTTTCCCCGAAACCGCCCCCAAAAATCCTATAATAGGACCCCCGTCTACCCAAGGACCATACTCTTATTCCTGCTAATACAAAAAGACGTCGCAGGGTAATTTCCCAAATGCCTACAACGCCCCTTCTTCTTATTCTTGTTCTTCTTCTTCTTCTTCTTCTTCTTCTTCTTCTTCTTCCGCGGCAACCGAAGACGCCCCTAAGACGCTTCTGAGAGAGAGAGAGAGAGAGAGAGAGAGAGAGAGAGAGAGAGAGAGAGAGAGAGAGAGAGAGAGAGAGGACTGGCCGGGTGGCAATGACGAAAAGGTTTTACTCATTCGAAGAATGGAAGATGATGACTCGGCAATTATGCCTGGGAAGAAATGGGGAGTGTGGGTACACATGAGCACATGAGAGAGAGAGAGAGAGAGAGAGAGAGAGAGAGAGAGAGAGAGATGGTTATCACTGCTCCTAAGTCTGCTTTCAGTTTTTTTTTCAAGGTGGTACTTGATGACCAAACAAGTCAGCCCAAATCTAGGTGGGCCACTTGTTGAGAGAGAGAGAGAGAGAGAGAGAGAGAGAGAGAGAGAGAGAGAGAGAGAGAGAGAGAGAGAGAGAGAGAGAATAATTCTAACGTTTATTACCAATCTTAAGCGAATTTCTGGAAGGGATGAATATGGATCTTAAATAAAAGTGTGCGAGAGAGAGAGAGAGAGAGAGAGAGAGAGAGAGAGAGAGAGAGAATATCTAACCCAAAGCCGTTAAATGTCACACTGAAATGTTTTCACATAGATCTCAATGGTATTCAAAACCACTCCACAGCTCGCTATCATGACGTCTACGATCAAACTACAAAATAAATAAAGGAATTGCCGCACATTCTAACCGTCGATGACCTTTCTAGCACCGTCAGCTCGAAGCCCTGGTCCCGTCTTTCCGTCCTATGCCAACAACTCCGAGAGTAACCGTCCGTCCGTCCATTAGCCTAACTAAACAGTCCTCTGTAAGGCTGACATAGCAGCGTCAAAGTCCCTCCTACGAAAAAAATCTTATCGCCATATTCCTACGCCCACTGGATTCATAGGGTGTATATTCGTACGAAATATAAAAAAAACTGTACATATATAACATTGGAATTGGAATATAAAATGTAGGGCAAAGGCCAAACGATGGGACCTACGAGGTCATTCAGCGCTGAAAGGGAAATATAGAGTAAAGAAGGCTTTAAAGGTGTAACGGGAGGAAAACCTCGCAGTTGCACCATAAAACAGTTGTTAGGAGATGGTGGAAAGGAAGATGGAAGAATGATAATATGAACGGAAGTAAAGCAAAACGAATGAAAGTGGTTGCAGCAACTAGGGGCAGAAGGGACGCTGCAAAGAACCTTAATTAATGCCTACAGTGGACCGTGTGAGGTGCACTGACAGCACTGCTTCTCTACGGGGCATATACAAAATTAACTAAAAGAAAGTGTATCTTAGTTTAACCAGACCATTGAGCTGGTTAACAGCTCTCCTAGGGCTGGCCCGAAAGATTAGACTTATTTTACGTGGCTACGAACCAACTGGTTACCTAGCAACGGGACCTACAGCCTATTGTGGAATCCGAACCGCATTATGACGAGAAATGAATTTCTATCACCAGAAATAAATTCCTCTAATTCTTCACTGGCCGCTCGGAGAGTCGAACGCCTGGGCCAACAGCGTGCTAGCCGAAAGCTCTACCCACCCCTCCAAAGAAGAACTGTGTATGTTGGTATTAAAAGTTCCTTTGAGATAAATGAAGTCCCGTAGGATGAAAGGAATACAGCCACGTTCTGTTCAGCGAAGCATCAGCAGACAATGTACACCAAATCCGGAGGGCACTAAAAGCATAGAAAGGGGGATTGCAACTAAGAAAGCCGATCAAGCTAATGGTGGAGAGAGTTTACAAAAATTTCTAAAGAAAATCTCTGACTACACTTGGACTTTCCTGTGTGTAGTATTGAGCTTTTACCGATATGTAAATGTAATATTACTATGAAAATGCCATAATTACGAGAGGGGGTCTTCGCAATATCTCTGGCATGGCTTAATTCTCATATTCCATAAACCTATACTTTATTGAAGCCTTTATCACTGTAGTGCGTTTGGTGATGCCAGCATAAATTTCTGCTTTTCACCAACGTTGAGGACGTAAATTATACATATTTTTCTGTTAATGACTACATAAAGTACTACGAACTGACCACTGAAAGGCTGTCGCTTTATTCTTTATTACTTAAATTGTTCCCACTTAAGTGCTTTGTAATCTTCGTTCCAGTTTTCATATTCAGTTTTCATATCAACTCGGCTGGAGCAATTTGTTAAAACTAGCCCCCCCTTCAGAACTTCAGAAACTAAATAAATAAGGAATAACGAAGTTTCTTCGTCTTTACTGCAAATTATACGTCATGGTATAAGGAATATAAGGTCCCGACGATAACAAATCCAGATTCAACTGTAAGCAGCGTCTTTGTAATCTCTCCAGCTGATTGTCACCAAGATTATCCATTATAAACCAACTCAACAAGATTACTGTACAAATGAACAGGACCAAAATCAGTGATTTTTAGTGCTGTTTAAAAAGAACGGTTTCAAAAAGGATCGATGGCAACGAATATATATATAATATATATATATATATAAAAACAAGTAAAAAATGCGCCCAAGTTTCTTCGGCGCAATCGAGTTTTCTGTACATCGTATAATCAAGGTCATCGAAATTAGAACTATCTTTTGGTGGTCTCGGAATAATGTTGTAGGATCCGCGGCCCATGAAACTTTCACCACGGCCCGGTGGTGGCCTACCCTATATCGTTGCTAGACGAATATGGCAAACTTTAACCTTAAATAAAATATGAAATACTGAGGCTAGAGGGCTGCAATTTGGTATGTTTGATGATTGGGGGGTGGATGATCAACATACAAATTTGCAGCCCTCTAGCCTCAGTAGTTTTTAAGATCTAAGGGCGGACAGAAGTGCGGACAGAATAAAGTGCGGACGGACAGACAAAGCCGGCACATTAGGTTTCTTTTACAGAGAACTAAAAACCATACATTGCAAGATAATGATCATATTGCAAGCCGCATCCTCATAGCAGAGCATCAAACCACGGTGCACCCAACATACTAATCAAAATCGACTTCATTACCATCTCACATTGCAAATATCACTGTCAAGACCATTTAGACCATCCGTCACAGGGTGGGACATACCCCAGACAGACAGTCTCCTCGGGCACAACGCCTGGCACTAAATGCCCATGAAAGGACCTGCTACCCGGGCTTAACCTGGCAACCCTTCAGGAGACACGAGGAGCCTTGTCCTCTGAGCAAATGGCACACGTAACCTGATCGACTCATCCCCTGCCCAAACAAGCCCCATTATGAAGGGACGAGATCCGCATACCAAAGTCCCTCGGGGCATCTTGTGCCCATCAGGTCGAAATCATCCTTCAATCGATCGATCTGCCAAATTTTATGAGTCAATACTATTGGATAATATACAGTTTATCGCTGGTCCACAAGATTCTTCCAATAAATTGAGGAATATCTTTTCTGCAAGGCGTTGAGTGTTTCAGTGCCAGACTGGGATACGCCCTTTTGCTGCTGACAGCAGAAACAATTTATTACGGATGCCATGGATGCCAAGTTTATGTTGCATTCCTCCCGCTCTAATCTGGAGAGAGGTAAAGCTTTCCAACAGCATTTTAATATAAAAATAAAATACTCTTTCAAAAATAATTATACTCCGATAAACTTGAAGCAATCCCTATGGCATAAAAATGAATATACTTAGTGTACAAATTTCATATTGCGATCAAGAAAAATCATGAAAACTAAGCTATAAATAAATAAACAAATTAAAACGACCGCAAGGGCCGTTACACAATTAAGAAAAAGCTGTCACGTCACTTGCACACGGGCAGCTTCATAAATCTTGCAGTAAAGGACTAATAAATCACTTAATTAAATAAACCAGTCAAAACAAACAGCGAGGAAAAGCGAGGGGCTAAATTTGCAACTTGATATTCTACTACTCAATTCACATTAAGGTCGAATGAAGCAAATTTTCAAAAAAAAAATGAAAGAAAAGAAAAAATTTTAAGCCTGTCACTTTCGAGTAATGTCCAACAGCTGAATAAATACATTAGCGCAGAAAACATTAATAATAAAGTGAGGAAAGTTATGCAACTGTAATTATTATATATATATATATATATATATATATATATATATATATATATATATATATATATATATATATATATATACAATATATACACATTTATACATATTTATACATATATATAAATATATATAAAATATATATAACATAAATATATATACATAAATATATATATATATATATATATATATATATATATATATATATATATATATATATATATAAACAGGGACTAACAGCAAACTGAATGACACTCAACAGGATAGGTCGACTAAACTCAACAGGATGGGTAGACTAAAAAGACTACAGTATTTTCATAAATCAGCAGTTCTGTTATGGAACAAGATATCAGAAGCAATCCCTGAGTTATAGAAACAATACAATTTTAGGCCTCAAACTAACTTTACAAACTGTCGACAACACCTGAACTCAAATTCTGCACATCAAATGATACTTATATAATGAAAGCAATACCTGTATTTTAGAAATTTTATCATTTCTTGGCCTTAAAAACATTTCAAAACCTCACGACAATGCCTGAACTAAAATTCTGCACCTTAGTAATGCCCATAACAAATTCTGAACCTTAGTAATGCCCACAATAAATTCTGCACCTTAGTAATGCCCATAACAAATTCTGCACCTTAGTAATGCCCACAATAAATTCTCCACCTTAGTAATGCCCATAACCAACTCTGCACCTTAGTAATGCCTATAACAAATTCTGCATCTTAGTATTGCCCACAATAAATCTTGCACCTTAGTAATGACCATAACAAATTCTGAACCTTAGTAATGCCCATAACAAATTCTGCATCTTAGTAATGCCCACAATAAATTCTGCACTTTGGTAATTCCCATAACAAATTCTGCACCTTAGTAATGCCCACAACAAATTCTCCACCTTAGTAATGCCCATAACAAATTCTGTACCTTAGTAATGCCCACAATAAATTCTCCACTTTAGTAATGCCCATAACAAATTCTGCACCTTCGTAATGCCCACAACAAATCCTGCACCTTAGTAATGCCCATATATTCTGCACCTTAGTAATGCCAACAACAAATCCTGCACCTTAGTAATGCCCATATATTCTGCACCTTAGTAATGCCCACAACAAATCCTGCACCTTAGCAATACCCATAACAAATTCTGCACCTTAGTTGATGCCCATAACAAATTCTGCACCTTAGTAATGCCCATAACAAATTCTGCACCTTAGTAATACCCACAACAAATTCTGCACCTTAGTACTGCCCATAACAAATTCTGCATCTTAGTAATGATCACAATAAATTCTGTACCTTAGTAAAGCCCATAACAAATTCTGCACCTTAGTAATACCCACAACAAATTCTGCAACTTAGTAATACCCACAACAAATTCTGCAACTTAGTAATACCCACAACAAATTCTGCACCTTAGTAATACCCACAACAAATTCTGCAACTTAGTAATGACCATAACAAATTCTGCATCTTAGCAGTGCCCATAAAATAAAGTGTAGAAAGGTGGCCAGGCAAAAAAAAAGGGGGAGAACAGCCACCCTTTATCAAGCCCGACAATAAAAGTGCAATTAGGACGCGATCAAAAGAGGTAATTACTGCTACACACCGTCCGTAATTGACCCTGGAGCAACTAATTAACAGAAGCGTTAATAGAGAGAGATACTTCGTCATCGTTCCTTCCCTGACTCCAACAGACATCTCGAGGATCGCCTGACGCCAAGTTTAAGGATGAAGTTTGACTTTCAGGTTTTCTGAAGGATTACATTACAGTAACGGGAAGGATTACACTACAGTAACGGGAAGTTGCTTTTGGCAAGCAGTTACTGAGATCTATATTGCTACGATGCGTCGAAGATAGTAAAAATAATGGAGGGATATTCTATGATAAAAATGAAAAAGGATATTTTGGGAGTAAAATAATGGCAAGATATTTTGGGAGAAAAATACTGAAAGGATATTTTAGGATAAAAGTAATGGAGGGATATTTTGGGAGAAGGATAACAAAAGGATATTTTGGGAGAAAAACAATGGAACGATATTCTGGTAGAAAAATGACGAAAGGATATTTTGGAGCAAAAATAATGGAAGGATATTTTGGGAGTACAATAATGGAAGGGTAATTTGGAAAAAAAAAATGGTGGAAATTTTTGTGAGTACAATAATGGAAGGATATTTTGGGACAAAAATAATGGAAGGATATTTTGGGACAAATGTAACTGATCACAAGTAATTTAACACTATATAAAAGTAAAGGCGGTTCTACTCTAATTCAAATCCTGTCAGTTAATATCTATTACAGCTTTCAATACCAACTTTGTCAAAGGCTTCACTATGCAGTTTCCACAATCTCCAGCAAACTGGGCCATCTCACAAAAGGAAAGGAAATCAAAATCTTAACATGTAGTCAACTACTTAACGCAAAATAATATCCAGGGACTTTCACCTTCTATGCTTCACCAAAGAAAACTCACAGAACAAAAGAGAGTAATAATTATAAAAATAAATACAGAAACCTTAGGGGGAAATAGAACTCAAATCTATTTGCTTGCCTTTAATATAGAGGCATAAAAGATATCACCAATATTTTAGCAAAACTGATTATCAATGCATACAATACAAAAGCACCGCATCTGTCAGTTGCAAAGCCAACAATCCCAGTAAGAAAATGTTAAAGTCATACCATATCTCTCCCTACTACCACCAATTCCTTACAGTACAGAAAATGAAAACCACTCACCTCTGAACAAAAGTAGTTGTAAACCAAGTCCCTTAGCGTTTAGACCAACTTAAACCAAAGTCCCATAAGATAAAATAGCGAAAACTTATTACTGTTTCTTATTAACGATGACACACTCGATCAAGTTAACCAAAGTCCCACGAGACAAAACTGCGAAAGCGTAATATTATTTTTCTCTTTTTTTTTTTTAACGGTGGCACACTCGATCAAGCTTCAGACACCGGAACCCCGAAAAAAACCCCGACCGCCAACCTCCACCACCTCGACAACACTACTACTACTGAACTGAATGAAGGCCCTCGGGCGAGCGGGCAAGGCAAGGCAGCCTGAGCCTGGCTATATACGCTATATAGCTGGCTGCTACTTCAAACTCCTCCTCCGTCGACCAACCCCGAGGTTGAGTCTGACTGACTAAGACTGAGTAAGACTGCACAAGACCACCGTGAAATTCCTACCCATAACCATCAACCGCCACCCTACCCCTTCCCATAACCCCCTCCCCCCTCTCTCTCTCTCTACCCAACTCCCTAACCCATCCACGGCGAGTCCCAAGGGACCCCTACACAGTCGACAACGACTAGCATCCTCTCTCTCTCTCTCTCTCTCTCTCTTATTCAAACCCATGGCTCTCTCTCTCTCTCAAACCCATGGCACCCGTTCCCCCCCTCCCTCCCCCTCCCTCCGTGGCACTCAAGTGCCACACCCCCCTTCATCTTCACAAGAACAGGGCATAAACCGCCTGCCATTTTTATCTCGATGCCCACATTGAACCGTCATTACTTTTTTCTCTCTCTCTCTCTCTCTTTTCTGCAATACACGTGTGTGCGTGTGTTGAGATGTATACATTTTGTTTAACCCTCTCTCTCTCTCTCTCCTACATATAAATACACGTATATACATGTATACACACTTGCCACTTGGAGGTTGCTTGCTAAAATACCTTAATTGCCTGACTGTTATATGAATCCTAAAACTGGCGTCACAACATCTAGGTTATTGACGTCGTAATGATATATGAAAGTAAAAACTAAATATTTTAAGAGGCGCTTCATATAAGAAATATCTAATAAATATATGTGTGTGTATGTATATATATATATATATATATATATATATATATATATATATATATATATATATATATATATATATATATTAAAATATAAATCTAAAATATATATATATATATATATATATATATATATATATATATAAATAATCATAGAATTTTTACACTCATTAAAATACATTAGCAAACTACCTCCTGATGGCAAGGATAGACACTAAAAACAAACCCTATAAAAAAACCCTACCAGGAAAAAAACGATCAGAAAAAAACCTATCAGAAAAGAAACCTATCAGAAAAAAAACTATCAGGAAAAAACCCGTATCAGAAACAAACTATCGGAAAAAAAACTATCAGAAAAAAGAACAACTTATCCCTCAACCCTCGAAACCTAAAAACAAAACTGACCTCAGAGAGCGACCATCTCTGGACTCCCCAACGCACAGAGTTCCATTCTTAGCCACAAAAGGACCCCTCGTGAGGGGAAAACCTCCCCCCCCCACAAGAACTCCCCTCTCTGAGAGACGCATGTAACCGAAACGGCTGTGGCAAAACAGTCTGCGTACATTGCGTATCTCTCTCGCCACACCTCGTACGCATGCCGCTGTAATGACGCCGCTCAACAGAGGCCTGATCTTCTCGTTTAGGAATAATCCTCCTCTCTGTGAGGACTGTTTTTTTTTTTTTTTTTTAAGGATCGGGGAATAACCGAGATTCTCCGGAAGCCGAAGGAACTTTGTCAAAGGGTTTCTAAGCTTCGCGGACGGGGGTTCTGAATGAAGTTATTGATCTTATGTCTCCACTGGTTCTGTATCTGGGACTCGTCCACACAGTAACTATGATCTTGACAAACCGTAATTCAAAATTTCTGATAAAAAATAAGTAGTTTTTTTTATTTTACCTCAAGGTGAAAAAATATAAGAAAGAGCATTCTCTCTCTCTCTCTCTCTCTCTCTCTCTCTCTCTCTCTCTCTCTCTCTCTCTCTCTCTCTCTCACAGAAAGATAAGTGCCTGCCACATTCTGAAACCAAAACCTTTCCTTACAAAGAAAAGAAAAAAGATGAAAGTACCTATCTGCATCCGTGAAACAAAACAAAGATGAAGTCAGTGTATTTTCAACAATGAAACAGTTTTTGATGCATGAAAATATAATTTAGGATAGAAAGAATTTACCTAATGCCACTCTGCTACAGGAACGACACGCCACTACCACCAAAACTAAATTAATTTATATAACTTAACCACTTTCAATTAACACTTTCATCCCTTCCGAACCGCGCCACCCTTTGAAACCCTACCGCCCGATTCCGACGCCTCGTCATAATTCAGGGCTATGCAAAGCACCTCTCGGAGAACAAAGAAAATTTGAAGAGGATAGCCTGGGCACAGAAGTGATCCTTTATGAAGCTTATACTTAACCCTCTGCGCGCCCCACTTCCAGTACTTATGCACTTACAACGCAAATAACTTCACGGTGTGTATGCATTAGCATCAGCCCAGCTAGCTTCTTCAATTGCGGTGCTTGATCGTCGTGAGTTCTGAGAGAGAGAGAGAGAGAGAGAGAGAGAGAGAGAGAGAGAGAGAGAGAGAGAGAGAGAGAGAGAGACTGCGGTGCCTGATCGTCCCGGGCTCTGAAGGTAGAACTTCCCTCGAGTCAGTAGGAAGTCAGAAGGTAGAACTTCCCTGAGTCAGAGAGAGAGAGAGAGAGAGAGAGAGAGAGAGAGAGAGAGAGAGAGAGAGAGAGAGAGAGAGAGAGAGAGTATTCCATGGAAACTAAGGCTTCTCGAAAAGACAATTCACAATCCATGGAAACTAAAGCTCCTTACAAAGACAATTCACAATTTACAATAGATAACGACAATTGCGGTGCCTGATCGTAGTGAGCTATGAGAGAGAGAGAGAGAGAGAGAGAGAGAGAGAGAGAGAGAGAGAGAGAGAGAGAGAGAGAGAGGAGAGAGAGAGAGAGTATTCCACGGAAACTAAGGCTTCTCAAAAAGACAATTCGCAATTTATCTAAGGAAACTAATTACAATGGATAACGATTCTAAACTTCTTAATTTTTCATTTCACTGAAAGATTCTTTAGCAGAAATAGAAAGTGAACCTACCGTATACATGCGACAAATGAAAAGAAACGAAACAAAAGTAAAAATAAACTATATTACTATCAGACGATCTAAGGGTTTGCTCTTAGATGATCTAATGGTGATATAATTTATTTTTACTTGTTCTCCAATACTCGGCAGTATCAAGTCTTAAGTCTAAAGAAATATAACGTTTCAAGTTTTCGCGACACACTGACACTAAAAAAATACTACCAGAGGTTCAATATTTAAATCACCAGGACTCCGTGTTCTCTTAAGATGTTACAATCAATATAAAACATTTTCCTATGCACACACAACTATCAAAGGCCTTCAGAACAAACTAAAAGCAAAAAATAAATAAAAAAAGGTTTAACCTAACCTTGAAAGGGACAAAACATCCGCCTCTTGAGAGTAAAAGGAAAGGTTATTGCAGGATACGCACAGGATACGCACGCATCCTACCAAAGGAAGGTTTGAGAACATCCTATTCCGTACTTGAAATGGCACTTTGGGTCGTTAACTCTTTCTGTGGAGGCGTTTTACCTATTAAACAATTTCCCCCTCTTCACCTACTCTTCAGTAACGTCAAAGGTTTACGTAACTTCATTATACACTTCATTAAAATTGGTCTTAACTCCATCGGTTTTTTCATTAGGTACGTGGTTTGTTTATGTTCTCGTGAAGTTTCGGGGATAAATTCATAAACATATGTCATTCTGTTTTTGAAATATGGGTATTTTGTATTTATGTAAGTATGTGTGTATGTATATATATTCCAAAACCTTCATTTCACTCTGAGGAACATACATACATACATACATACATACATACATACATACATACATACATACATATACACACACACACACACACACACATATATATATATATATATATATATATATATATATATATATATATATATATATAAATCACAAACCTTCAGCTCACTATCAGGGTGCAAAGAAAGCTGCAATTATTATCATCTATACCACATACCCCAAAGTCAACGTCATATGCTTCACAGCCAAATTTAGCTCTCTCTCTCTCTCTCTCTCTCTCTCTCTCTCTCTCTCTCTCTCTCTCTCTCTCTATCGCATCCACTTCATAGTTATCATCCCTCCCCTTCAATGATAGAGAGTCCACCAGCTCTCTCAACAACCCCAATATATTGGATCCGACCTCTCTCTCTCTCTCTCTCTCTCTCTCTCTCTCTCTCTCTCTCTCTCTCTCTCTCTCTCTCTCCTTTCTCCCTATCTACACAAATAGTGCAACAGCCACCAACAGCCCCCATTCTCCCTCATGTGCTGATAAGGAATTTCCGAGAAACGTGGTCGTTAACTCTTTGTCCTATATTAAATCATCCTCGGTATGAAAGGGAATGGAACATAAAATTTAGGACAGGGGACAAGCGCTGGGACCGATGAGGTCATTCAGCGTTAAAAGAGAAATTGAGAGTAGAAAGATTTTAAACCTGTAACAGGAGTAAAACCTTACAGCTGCACTATAAAACAACTGTTAAGAGAGGTGGAAAGATGGAAGAAAGGCAATATGAACGGAGGTACAGTAAAAAGAATGAAAGGGGTTCCAGCCAGGAGCCGAGGGGACGTTGCAAAGATCCTTCAGTAATGTCTACAGTGCATCGCATGAGGCGCACTGACGGCACTACTCCCCTACAGGGATCCTTAGTGAGATGTAATGACTGATTATTTTTTAATGCATTAAAAAAATTTGTTTGTAGAAAAATGCCATGTTTGCCTTCACTTCCAAAACATACTTTACAAATACTCATACATTCCTTAAATTATTTCTGTTAACATCTACAGTACTGTCATTCCCAACTGGTTTCTGTCTAGGAAAGACGAAATACCTTCACACAAAATTCATGTCTTACAGAATGACAGACCAATCGTTTACTAAACAATTCACATCCGTGAAGTCAAACACATACTGACGAAGTGATATTACCCAGACACGTCAGGCAAGCGTGATTGACCTGACACCAAACGAAACCAGGTCATTTTGACGCGTCATGTCACGGATAAATAATTTACAAACTCCATTAACTAGAGAAGCGTTTTTGACTCAGGAATGCAGTTGAAAACATAGCCACGACTACGATTTGCAAAGCGAAGCAGTGACAAGAGGACCAATACAGTCCTCTACGAAAAATCCTTTCTGAATCTTTTTCCTCAATAAATGCATAGAGGAATGACTCTGGAATGCAGATGAAATCATAGCCACGATTACGAATCACAAAGCGGAGCAGTGACAGAGGACCAATACAGTCCTCTACGAAAATGCTTTCTGAAGCTGCTCCTTCAATAAATGCATCGAGGAATGCCAAGGACATCCCTGGCAGGAGAGTGAAGCAATAGATGCTTGGGTGTATCGTTACAATCTGGACAATTTCAAGCTCTCAGAGACGGGACCTAGAAGAGGATCGGTACAAAGACTCTGCTAACTTTCAAGACTGCAAGAGGATATGTTGCATTCTTGGATAAACACACAGGATTCTGGCAAGATTTCAGAGGGATAAGGTTTCTGTTACATCTACACATTTTGTGTGCCTTAACGAAATAAATATTGAGTTACTAGTACGAAACTCTTATAGGGCAAAAAATTCTATAAAATGGATAATCACAAAACTTTAATACACATAATATTTGTACTTTTATAATAAAGTACTTTCTCTTTTATTTGGTATAAAATCTTCAGACGAATAAGTAGTTTACCAATGTAAATATATACTTTTGATAACGAAGATAACACAATGAATTTCAAAAAACCAGTTTACAAAAATTTGCAGATAATTTTCTTCGTAATATAGCGTTTAAATGTTATTTGCGACAAGAAAGAGTAAAATTGAGGGGGGAATTTAATCCATTATCAACTGATATTTACAGTCACTGCCAATATGAATGACAAATGAATGCCATTTTTAGTATATTTTTCATAAATCATATTCCTTATTTCACCAAGTTTTTAGGCTTACGTGATCCTTAGTTATATCCTAATTTTTCCACTGATCATCATCGCATGAATATAAATAAAAAATTCACAAAAATATATAAACGTACGGCAAATATTAATGACAGTAATTAATCAAGTAATGAAACTCCGCTTGAAAACTATATATATATATATATATATATATATATATATATATATATATATATATATATATATATATATATATATATATATATATATATATATATATATATATATATATATGTATATATACTTGCCATACATACAAACATAGGCAAAGTGTATTCAATGTCACTAACGCTTATCAAAGTACTATATATCTCTACCGAACAGCTACGCAGTACCGGCCAAGAGCAAGCAAGTAGCACTTTCACTTTTAGCTCCTTTTACGTAACTAAAGGTGTCATGTACTTCCCCACATACACCGACTGACTTAAAATTTACATGCAATCCTAAATACCGAAGTCTCGGACGATCAGAAGCATTCCAGCAACATGCGATTTCAATAATCGCCGCCCGTGTCACCTGTCACAAGCAGGTAAACGCGGACTAATTAACGTCGCCTTGCTTAATAAGTCATAATACCAGCCGAAGGCGGCCAAATCCTTGGAGAGAATCTCCCCGGCCATGTTCGGTGACTGATCTTCAAACAGGATCGTGATCTGCCATGTGACAGTCTCATAAACGGTATTCGGATTCAGAGCACAGACTTGGGGCCCACGATCTCTGCCCTCTCTCTCTCTCTCTCTCTCTCTCTCTCTCTCTCTCTCTCTCTCTAAGTCATCGGTCCTCAACTAGTTTTTACATCTCTCCTTGACTTTACACATCATTTAATCCCGAAAACATCTCATCTCTTTCTCTCTCTCTCTCTCTCTCTGTCTCTCCCCTTGACTCTCTCCATTTTTTAATCCCAGTCAACATATCCCTAA
The DNA here is from genome assembly GCF_040412425.1 of Macrobrachium rosenbergii. NCBI lineage: Eukaryota > Metazoa > Arthropoda > Malacostraca > Decapoda > Palaemonidae > Macrobrachium > Macrobrachium rosenbergii. The sequence continues at coordinate 89,171,131 of NC_089795.1, read as the reverse complement.
AGCACCTCCTCTCTCTCTCTCTCTCTCTCTCTCTCTCTCTCTCTCTCTCTCTCTCTCTCTCTCTCTCTCTCTCCTTGACTTTCCACATTATTTAATCCCAGTCAACATATCCCTAAAGCGCCTCCTCTCTCTCTCTCTCTCTCTCTCTCTCTCTCTCTCTCTCTCTCTCTCTCTCTCTCTCTCTCTCTCTCTCTCTCTCTCTCCTACGTGCATGAATTGAAACCAAATCTGGCGATGATGACAAAGGTCAAGTTTTCTATTCCATGTTGCCACGTAGATCCCACACTCGTTATTCTTTGGAGGGAGGAGGAGGAGGAGGAGGAGGAGGAGGAGGAGGAGGAGGAGGAGGAGGAGGAGGAGGAGGAAGGAATTCAGTCGTGGTCATAATTATTCCAGTCTCTTTCTCCTGCAACGATATTCTTGAGATAATTGTCAATGGGTGAGAACGCCATTACACAAAATAGTATAAGCATGTGCTGTACGTTTAATGAAACCATACCTAGCGCAACTTTTTCAAGAGTAGAAGTGACAGTTACCAATAATAATGAAATATATGCTCAAAGAAAAATAAAACGCAAGAAATTACATAATATATATATATATAAATATATGTATATATACATACACCCAAATATATATATGTACAGATATATATATATATATATATATATATATATATATATATATATATATATATATATATATATATATATAATATATAATCAACGCTTCAATTCCTTGATTCATTTACCCAATAAAGAAATCCATCTTACCCACTAACATCTTTACCTCCGCCTAAACACGCTTTAACGGCACGGCATAAAACTTCACAACTCTTGAAATTACTGACGAAGTGAGATAAAAGTAAAAACGGAAAAGGCACTTGCTAAATGAGCAGAAGACAAGAGGTTTAAGGATCCACTGATGCGTTCCCACGTGCGCGCTTACACACATACACACATATACACAAATACACAAACACACACACTATAAAAGAACAAGGGGACCCCTTAGAATTTTTGCAGGAATCACAACATCTGAATGAAGAACATTGGACTAAAGGTAATTAATAATAATAATAATAATAATAATAATAATAATAATAATAATAATAATAATAATATTATTATTATTATTATTATTATTCAAAGTCCAAAATCTGTCTGTAGAAACTGTAATATTTGCTGCTAAAAAATGCATTTCTTGATCCTGCTCACAATATAAATGTAATAAGAAGGCTGAAGCTCGGTATCAGTTTTCCCCCTGCACTGAATTTTGGGAAAATACATTGACTGCATGTTTGATCCCACTCGCCAAATGATAATTGCATATATTCGCCAAATGATAAATGCAAATATTCGCTAAACGATAATTGCAAATATTCGCCAAATGATCATTGCAAATATCAGCCAAATGATAATTGCAAATATTCGCCAAATGATAATTGCAAATATTCGCCAAATGATCATTGCAAATATTCGCCAAATGATCATTGCAAATATCAGCCAAATGATAATTGCAAATATTCGCAAAATAATAATTCCAAATATCAGCCTAATGATAATTGCAAATATTCGCCAAATGATAATTGCAAATATTCGCCAAAAGGTAATTGCAAAGATTCGCCAAATGATAATTGCAAATATTCGCCAAATGATAACTGCAAATAAAGTAAAGCTGCTTTATTCCCAAAAGCCACCAGCAACTCGTTGTGTCTGCAGGACTCTCAGAGGAGCAAAAATCATAGGAGGAAATGGATACGGAATGTCAAAGTTAGGCCAGAAGCTAAGCGCTGCGACCTAAGAGGCCGTTCAGCGCTGAAGGGGAAGCTGAGAGTAAAAAACTTACAGGCGACGAGAAGGAAATGCATTAAGCTCCGAAAACGTGTCGGTAATCTGAACATTTCCGGAAACACAAAGAGGGACTTCGGAGTTTCTTGAAAGTTATTCTCGGAGCTTTCCTCAGGGGAACATCCTGGGCGTTTTCTAAATAAGGAAGCAGGCAGAGAGAGAGAGAGAGAGAGAGAGAGAGAGAGAGAGGCGTCGCCCATGGAGAGAGAGAGAGAGAGAGAGAGAGAGAGAGAGAGAGAGAGAGAGAGAGAGAGAGAGAGAGAGGATTCATTACACACAGAGACGCGAGGCGTTTTCTCATTCTCCTTAAAGGATCCTATCACTCCATCGACTTCCTTCTCGAAGCCCTTCACACGGAAAAGCGTCACTCCTTATAAAGGCTCCTTCCTTCCTACAGGTCGGGGAACTGACCTCATCGTAAATATGACGAGAGAGAGAGAGAGAGAGAGAGAGAGAGAGAGAGAGAGAGAGAGAGAGAGAGAGAGAGAGTTATAATGGGAGATTAGTTGACGTTTGTTTTCCTTTCTGGAAGCCTTGTATTTTATTAATCTACTTACGTTCTTTATCTATCTAATAATTTAATCTATTTTTTTTCTTTTCTAATAAATGGTCTCTTCTTTCTGTGCTCCCCATCACCTTCTGCCACTAGCGGAGCCAGATATATATATATATATATATATATATATATATATATATATATATATATATATATATATATATATATATATATATATATATATATATATATATATATATATATATATATATATATATATATTTTTAGTCGATTTTTATTTTTCCCATTTTTATATCTATGTTATTATTATCTAAATCTTTAATATTAATATTTTATCATTATTTTTCACGGGGGGGCACGTGCCCAGGTGCCCGCGCCCTGGATCCACTAGTGCCTTCTGTTACTTCTTTCAAATGAACACCATAATATTCTCTGGAAGCTTGAATTTCAAGTCAGTGGCCCCTGCCGTATGAATAGGGTTCATCTTCTGAATAATAATAATAATAATAATAATAATAATAATAATAATAATAATAATAATAATAATAATAATAATAATAATAATAATAATAATATTGTGTGGATGTCAAATATTCAATATAAAATATTAAATACAAAAACGTAGATCTGAATACTGTTCGGTCACTAATGAAAACAAGGAAAAAATGCGCCGAGGTTACTACGGCGCAATCGAGTTTTCTGTACAGCGAATAATCAAGGCCACCGAAATTAGATCGATCTTTCGGTGGTCTCGGTATACTCGTAATGCTGTATGAGCCGCGGCCCATGAAACTCTCAGCCGGCCGTGGTGGCCTGCATTGCCAGAAGCGAGGTTTTGGCTAACTTTAACCTTTAATAAAATTAAAACTACTGCGGCTAAAGGGCTGCAATTTGGTATGTTTGACGGTTGGAGGGTGGGTGATCAACATATCGATTTGCAGCCCTCTAGCCTCAGTAGTTTTTAAGATCTGAGGGCGGAAAGAAAAAGTGCAGACATAAAAAAGTGCGGGCGGACAGAAAACTAAAATCATGAATCAAAGATTAAGAAAACTTCGAAACATGAATTTTGTATTAATAAACCTTAAAAAATAAATTCTAATTTTTAAAAGAGTATTTAAAGTATGATTCGGACGAATCTTGAGTCCCCAGCTACTCAAAACGGCAAATCACTTTAACAATATTAAAAAAAAAAAACTCCATATCAAGGTATTTTTAAAATCATAAAAAAACACGCTTAATTTGCACAGGTGAGGCAGAATTTTGCAGATCAACTTTTTTTTCTTGGTAATGAAATTAAAACCTTATCCTTAACCATAAACAAAATATAAATACACTTGTGCTTGAGTGCATAAATACATGGTAAGAGAGAGAGAGAGAGAGAGAGAGAGAGAGAGAGAGAGAGAGAGAGAGAGAGAGAGAGAGAGAGAGAGAGAGAGAGAATATCCTGGTGCAATATCTTAACCTTGCATTCTTTGTTTATCCTGCATCCTGGTCTTCGTTTTAAAAAGGCAAGTTCTCACTAAATTACTTTAAACGAGAGTCAAGTGGGAACTACATAATTTTTAATGACACAGCACACTTCTTAAAGATTACGAGCAATATTTGCGCAAACAAGGCTTTTAATGTCATTAGGGCAACTCCTGTCCTCGAAATCCATTTCTGCGCAAGAGTCTCAAATATCCAACTAAAACATCACTCAGTTAAATGCACTCAAATCTGAATTTTAAAACATCACTCAGTTAAATGCACTCAAATTTGAATTTTAAAAAATCGAATTAAAATATAAAAACAAAATGAAAACAAAATTCACAAAATTGAAACATGAATAAAATAAAATAAAAAAGCAAATTAGTTAACTACAAAAATTGTAAACCCCATCAAAAAATACGAAAAGAAACACGAACATCTAAAAATTTTTAACAATTTTGCCACAGGTGACAACGATCAATAAACAGTCTTAGCAACTCAGGGGATAGGTTTACCCGAATTCACCCCTACTTTTCCATTTTCTTTCTTTGTTTTTGCTTTCCAACAGAAACGATCACAATTCCTACCACAGGTAAAATCGAATAATAAAAAGCAAATCTAAGCGGCAAAGCCATAGGCCTACGGAATTCGCTCCTACATTTTTATTGATATACTTATCTATTTATTTACATATATTTTAGTCTATTTTTGGCTTTCCCTGCCCGGTTTATATATATATAATATATATACACAGTGTATATATATATATATATATATATATATATATATATATATATATATATATATATATATATATATATATATATATAGCAAAGTTACAGTGACAAAGGAAAATTGAAACACTGGGGATGCCAAGTACTTTCGTCTTATTACCAAGACACGGTCACAGCAACTGTAATAAAACGAAAGTACTTACCATCTCCAGTGTTTCAATTTTCTTAGTGGCTGTAACTTTGCTCGTATAATCGTCACGTTTTTAATCTGACCTGATTTACAATCAAACATGTGTATACACACACACACACACACACACAGTATATATATATATATATATATATATATATATATATATATATATATATATATATATATATATATATATATATATATATATATATTTTTTTTTTTTTTTTTTTTTTTTTGCTTTCCTATCCCACCAATGACACCGTGAAATGAACCCCTTCCTTCCTGCTCCTTAACGAAGCCAAAAAGGATTTGGGGACTCACTCTCTGCCCACGAACTACGCACAGACAGAAGTCAGCGGAAAATCCTCCTCATCTTCCTCCTCCTCCTCCTCCTCCTCCTCCTCCTTTGTCTAGCATGCCCTTGTGTATTGTCATGCACGCACTCCCCGAGAAACTTCTGCATCCCGTTATTCAACCTTCGAGCCTCTCTCTCACACAAAACGAGATGGAGAGAAAATAAGCGAAAAGCAATTCGGGTTCGGAGTATCGCGAGAAAAGCGATGGCCTCAGTTGGGTAGTAGGTATGTCAGCCAGAATCGGGAATAATTACAAGTAAAAAAAAATGCGCTGAAGTTTCTTCGGCGCAATCGAGTTTTCTGTACAGCGCATAATTAAGGCCACCGAAATCAGATCCATCTTTCGGTGGTCTCGGTGTACTGCTGTATGAGCCGCGGCCCATGAAACTCAGCCAGCCGTGGTGGTCTGTGTTGTCGCGTTGCACGATCATGGCTAACTTTAACCTTAAATAAAATAAAAACTACTGAGGCTAGGGGGCTGCAATTTGGTATGTTTGATGACTGGAGGGTGGGTGATCAACATATCGATTTGCAGCCCTCTAGCCTCAGTAGTTTTTAAGATCTCAGGGCGGACAGAATAAAGTGCGGACGGACAGGCAAAGCCGGCACAATAGTTTTCTTTTACAGAAAACTAATAAAAATTATAAAAGCTAAAATCAAGAATAACTACATTAATAGATAAACGTTCAGAGAATTTGGACAGAAAATTGAAAATAAAAAAGGTTCATTTATTACAACACTTCAAGCAGTGTTATGATAATTACAGGTAAACGTTATAAAAATATAGGATAGAATGGAATACATTGAATTTATCCCAAAGGCCAAGCACTGGGACCTATGAGGTCGTTGCAGCCAGGGCCCGAACGGACGCTACAAAGAACCTTAAATAATGCCTACAGTGCACCGCATGAGGTGCATTGACGGCACTACCCCTCTACGGGGTTTATGAGAATATGAACAGCAAAAGAAAATATAAAGGAAATTATCATATCACTTCGAGTAGTGTTATGATAATTACAGATAAGCGTTATGAGAACATGCCTAGCATAGGAAAATTTATTGGGAGCTATCAAAATACTTCAATCAGTCTATTTATCAGCCAGAAATCAAGACTAATTACAGGTAAACATTGTGAGAATACGGGATGACAAAGGAAAATTCAGACTGGAAATTACTGACATGGTTCAAGCAGTCCTTATTATAGTTATTACAATTACAATTATTATAATTACCTCTCGCCTTGAAAGATAATGCTACCGTTGACGGAATCACTGTATCAGCCAAAATAAAGAATAATTACAGTTAAGCAGTATGAGAGTATGAGCAGCATACGTAAATTCATTAAAAATTATCAAGACACTTCGACGCAAAATTAACTACCTTTCACCTTGATATATTTTAAGCTACAGTGACTTCATGGCGTTAGTTGATGAAAGGATCGCTTTGTGGAATGGAATGGAATGGAATATCGAGTTTAGGCCACAGGCCAAGCACTGGAACCTATGAGGTCATTCAGCGCTGGAAAGGAAATTGAGAGGAGTAGTTAGGTTTGAAAGGTGTAACAGGAGGAAAACCTCAAATTAGTTGCACTATGAAACAATTGTTAGGAGAGAGTGGATAGCAAGATGGAAGAAAGATATTATGAACGGAGGTACAGTAAAAGGAATGAAAGGGGTTGCAGTCAGAGGCCGAAGGAACGCTGCAAAGAACCTTCAGTAAATGCCTACAGTACACCCCGTGAGGTGCACTGACGGCACTGCCCTCCCAAGGGGAGGATCGCTTTGTAGAATAAAAGAAAATATATTCTCGAAAAGGGAAATTACGAAGACAAAAGTCATGCAGGTCAGACAGGAATGACAACACAACTTCCGACGTAATTATTCGCACTAAATGCTTCCACAGGTAACAGGGCGTTGAAAAAAAATATCCACAATAGAAAAAAAAATGCTACAATACGAAAGGAATGTCCATTAGAAATATAACCAGGCTAACATACGCAAAGGTCTGTTCACAAAAAAAACATTTATTTTCCAACTCCACGAATATAATATATATATATATATATATATATATATATATATATATATATATATATATATATATATATATATATATTAGTTTCGTATTTGTCACTGAGGAAAAATACAAATCATAAAGATAAAACAAAGTCACATTTTGATAAGAAAAAATTAGCTCTTCGTCACACTCATTGAGGACAAATAAATATCATTCAGAAGAAAAAAAAAAAAAGTCACGCTTTGATAACTACGAAAATTGAATATATAAATCAACGTCACCAATCAGAAAAAATAAACAATAATAAAATAAATACCATCTCATAAAGATAAAATGATAAAAACACAACTTAGAGATTAATCCTTCAACTTCTACTACTGTATATACTGAATTTCCTATATTTCATAAACCAAAAATTAAAGTCCACGTTTCAAAACACTGATTAATACATAAACATTAAGATAACTGCTTAAAGCGCAGTCCACACAAAGCCGAAAAGGTATTAAAAAAAAAAAAAAAAAAAAAAAAATTTTTAGAAACAAACAAATTCGCAAAATCTCTTTCATGCCAAAAATAACGCGGCCCTGTCGTCGACGCCCCCCGACTGCTGCCGAGTGTCATTCACGTGGTGTCTATAGATGAATGGAAAGGAAATGCCACTTAATAATTATAATCGGCACTCGTATGAAAAGGTCCGGGTATGAGGAAATGCCGAGCCGCCGCCATGCCGAAATGTTCGGGATGAAAACAAACACCCTTGATGCAGGCGCCCGCCGCTATAAATACACAGGGGTGTGCATTCACTGACTTGACAGACAGACAGACAGACAGACAGAAAGGCGTATGCACTAGTTCTAAGAATGACTTTACAAAGATAGACATAAGCATACGTTCAGCTTTGTGATAGACAGACTGACAGACAGGTGTATGCACAGGCACATGGTCAACTTGGTAACACACAGACAGACAGAAAGGCGTATGCACTAGTTCTAAGAATGACTTTACAAAGATACACAAGCATACGTTCAGCTTTGTGACAGACAGACAGACAGACAAGAGACACACTGACACATAGGCACATGCTAAACGCTTCGAAACAGTTAACGTGGTTCGAGTTTTAAAACTGACCTCATATTGAAAAAAAAAAAAAAAAAAAAAAAAAAAAAAAAAAATTAAATCAATACGGTTATGGCCCGTACTTTTACATTCCACTATAAGCAAAGTAAAATGAAGTAAGAGTTGACTGGAGCTAACTGGATAAATAGGGGGGGGGGGGGGCGAGAGGCAGCCAGGGCATCAGAAGCACCGCAAAAGGAAGCAGAGAGAGAGAGAGAGAGAGAGAGAGAGAGAGAGAGAGAGAGAGAGAGAGAGAGGTCGAAAATGCGACAGGAAGATGCCAGGTGACAGCAAAGGTGACGAAGTGGGGAGGTAATGACAGGAGACGTCACGTCTCAAAGGAATTAAAAAAAAAAAAAAAAAAAAAAAAACTCTTTCCGCTAATTCGGTAACCTCTCGTAATTACCTTCATCAACAGGTAGAAACGAAACGTTTGGTGGGAGACCAGGTTAGGGAATAAACTGGAAAATATAAATTACGGAAATCATAGAAATAAGCTGAAATTATGGAAATTATAAAAATACGTTTTCAAAAAGGAGACTATAACGGTTTGACCAAGCCTAAAATCTGTCGTGTTCTGATCCTAAAAGATCGATAGAAAACATATTATCCAATTTCTTATTTGTTTCCTGGAAAGTAAAACTGAAAACATCAAGAGTTGGGAAAAGGAACAGACCAAATAGTGAGCAGTTCTAACGGGACCAAATCTACGTAACTATACTTTTATACAAACAAACAAATAACTGAATAAAAATGCAAATAATTTCATTAAATGTACTGAGCGATTATAAATGGACAAAATCTGTGACTGCACTTTTATATAAACCAGCAATTAAATGACTGCAAATATAAATCATCTCACTGAATGCGTCCAATAACTCTGATATACAAGAGCACAAGAATGTGGTTTAAGGAATGCCATGTACAACCACATAAAAACCAGTATTTCATAAAAAAAATAAATATATATATATAATATAAATTAATACATCTAAATGATAAACAAGTGATAAAACCACGCCATTCACTTTCAAAATGCTAAACCCATGTACCAGTGAACTGCGCATCATCTCACGAAATAAAAGTAAAAACCTGAATACATCTGAATGCTAAACAAATGTAACTAAAAGCGACGCCATTCATTTTCCAAATGCTTAAATCCATGTACCAGCGAACTACGCATTATTCTGGAGGGCTGCTTTTTTTCCCCAAAAAGTACCACTATATATCTCTCCCCTGTTTACCTTTCCCCGACTCTATGAAGCGTCCAGGTAATCCCACTTCTAAAAATAGCCCCACCACACAATAAGGAGAAAAGAATATCTCTCCCCCTTCAAAGGCGGATTATTTTGCTTTGGGGTTGCAAAGGTACATACGCCGGGGTGTGATGTATGCTGAGGCTACCTCCGCCAGAGGCTTCCCTACCTTTAGAATTTCATGTTTTCTAAATGAGGTCGCAACACACACACACACACACACACACACACGTTCATGCGCACGCTTGGAGTGAGGAGAGAGAATGCGAGTGTTTCTTTTAATCTTTTGTTTGCTTGAATTTGTTATTTTCATAGTTTTTTTTTTACATTTTTGCGTATTTATGTATTCTGTATAGTTGATTTGTCTGTTATTAATCCATACGTACGTTAAACAATAACAATACACGCGCGCGCGCGTTTATGCGCACGCTTGGAATAGGAGAGAATGCGAGTGTCTCTTTGAATCTTTTTATTTGTTTTAATTTGTTATTTTCACTTATTTTTTTCTCACCGCTTTCCCATATTTAGACAAGTCTATTAGGTGGATACGGGCTCTGAACTTTCATAGCTCATTATCTTTAAAATTAATCAAATGGTATAGTGGTTAGTGTCGCGGTATGCCACTCAGATGTATCGGGTTCGCGTCTCCCCCAGGAGGCGAAAAACCACTGGCTCTGCATCATGATCAGTTACTGCTGCAGTGTTTGGGGGGTCTGCTGCGGTGGGAGGTTGAAACCAACATTCTTTGGAACCAACATTCTTTAGAAGCTTAAATTTCAAGTCATGGGCCCCTGTGGTGTGTTTGTTCCATGTGAATAGGTTTCATCTACTGAAATAATAATAATAATATAATATAATAAATAATAATAATAATAATAATAATAATAATAATAATAATAATAATAATAATAATAATCACATAAATTTGACTTCTTGACAACCCTGCTCAGTGATCTGAACATTTAATCAGGTTTTCGTTAAGTATATAATTATATAAAATACAACAATATGATTCTTAGTGCGTTCCAACAGGACCGAGTTTTTACTATTTTATCAATAATTATTATCAACAAACTCTATTGACTAATTACTAAATCTAATAACATTCGTAATCTACGACGATTTTAATATACAACTGTTTATACAAAAAAAATTACTAAATGATATATAACTTCAGCAACGAAATGAGAGAGAGAGAGAGAGAGAGAGAGAGAGAGAGAGAGAGAGAGAGAGAGAGAGAGAGAGAGAGAGAGAATCGGAACTTTTGTCACCACAACAGAACGTGAACATACATAATCCATATAAGAAAAAACTCCCAATGCGAAGAAAAAAAAATCAACAATACGAACGTCTATGGTGAACAATCACATGAATGAACTAAACTGACAAAGCTGAAAGTGAACGGACAGGGTTTAACTACGGGGTTCAGACATCAAGCCTTCGATACTGGCGCCAATGCAAAGATAAAAAGTACGATTCTCTCTCTCTCTCTCTCTGTACATGAGAGGTCAACCGCCTTAACTGTCACCTCATGTAACAAGGCACTCTCTCTCTCTCTCTCTCTCTCTCTCTCTCTCTCTCTCTCTCTCTCTCTCTCTCTCTCTCTCTCTCTCTCAGAGAGCATCAAATTGCCTAGACACCTGGCCTATAAAAATAGGTAAATGTTTCCTCACGTCTTAAATTGAATCATTAAGAGCAGGCTGACGAAGTATGAATAACAGATATATATATATACATACATACATACATACATACATATATATATACATATATGTATGTATGTGTACTATATATATATATATATATATATATATATATATATATATATATATATATATATATATATATATATATATATAATTTCAACCTTTACGCTCACAAGTGAAAGGTCGCAGGCAGCCAGCCAGTCGCTCTGGGAAATGGTTCAACATAGTAGAAGTAGAGCGACTGGGAACGTCGCTTAGCAAGAGGCCTGTTTTCGAAGTCCGTCCAACTCTCGCCCTGTACCCCAATCTTGACTATATACGACTTCTTTCGAGATGTACCGGGACCGGTCTCAGTGCATATCAAGCATGCATAAAAAGGCAAGATAGATGGAGAGCGAGATTTTAAAAAGCAGATGGAAAATGATGTGCAAAAACCTGGAAACAACTGAGAGAGAGAGAGAGAGAGAGAGAGAGAGAGAGAGAGAGAGAGAGAGAGAGAGAAAGAGAGAGAGAATAAAACAAGGAAAAATAAGAAAACCTGGAAAAATGAGAGAGAGAGAGAGAGAGAGAGAGAGAGAGAGAGAGAGAGAGAGAGAGCTAAAAACAACAAGATGCAAAATGAGGTAGACAACCTGGAAAAAGAGAGAGAGAGAGAGAGAGAGAGAGAGAGAGAGAGAGAGAGAGAGAGAGAACAAGAGAGAGAGAGTAGAAATAAAACAAGAGAGAGAAAATGAGGTAGAAAACCTGGAAAAAGAACAAGAGAGAGAGAAAAGAGAGAGAGAGAGAGAGAGAGAGAGAGAGAGAGAGAGAGAGAGAGAGAGAGAGAGAGAGAGAGGGAGCTTTAAAAATCAAACACAAATTCCCAAGAAAAGGGTAAGCTGAAAAAAAAAGAACCATTAAAACGAACTAAAGAATAAAAAAAAAGCAAACACTTCAAGTGGCAAACGAAGGGCAAGGAAAGGGTATAGCGACGAGTAGGAAGGGTAGGAGGGGTTGGGGGGGGGAGTGACAGAGTATCGTCTGACCTGCTGACCCCACACGCCTATAATTTAACCTCCGCCAACCACTGAAAGGGGTTACCATTTGGAATCGTGCAATTAGGAGCACTCTGGAGCAGTCTCCACTGAACCAATCGACTGGAACGCAACCTGGGGTTGACGAGTGGACCCTCAATCACACACTAAGACTAGGCTACAATAGTTTTTTAAAATTAGGTTTATTACAGGAATCCAAGCCAAAGTGAAACTAGATTTATCATAATCGAAGCCAAGGTAAAACTGGGTTTATCATGTGAATCGAAGCCAAAGTAAAACTAGATTTATCATAATCGAAGCCAAGGTAAAACTGGGTTTATCATGTGAATCGAAGCCAAAGTGAAACTAGGTTTATCATAGTCGAAGCCAAGGTAAAACTAGGTTTATTATAGGAATCGAAACCAAGGAAAAACTAGGTTTAACATGTGAATCGAAGCAGCGGTAAAACTAGGTTTAACATATGAATCGAACCCAAAGTAAAAACAGGTTTACCATATGAATCGAACCCAAGGTAAAATTGAGTTTATCATATGAACTAAAGCCAAGGTAAAACTAGGTTCATCATAACAACCGAACCCAAGGTAAAACTAGGTTTATCATATGAATCGAACTCAAGGTAAAACTGAGTTTATCATATGAACTACAAGCCAAAGTAAAACTAGGTTGATCATACGAACCGAACCCAAGGTAAAACTAGGTGTTTTCATATGAACTAACGCCAAAGTAAAAATAGGTTTACTATAAGATTCGCAGCCAAGGTTGGAGTATAAACAAAACAATTCATAACCTTTCATAATCGCCCAGAGGTGAGCTGACGGGAACCGTAGGTTAAACGGTACAATTACTTTAACACTTACAAGCTAAAAGGTTAAAAGTCAAATCTGCCCTAAGTACTTTGAGGGGTCTGCTAATTTACAGACGGCGTGGCATTTTTGCTGTAATGTATATTTTTTTCTTTTTATCCAAAAGAGATTAACTTGGTTTGGCGAGTATCAAAATGTTGAAACTTTTATATCCACAACCCACAGAATAGAAGTGTATATATATGCATATATATAAATATATATACATACATACATATATATACATATATATATATATATATATATATATATATATATATATATATATATATATATATATATATATATATATATATATATAGATAAGAGAGAGAGAGAGTTATCCTATATCGTTGCCAGAAGCACGATTATGGCCAACTTTAAATAAAATTAAAACTACTGAGGCTAGAGGGCCGCAATTTGTTATGTTTGACGACTGGGGTGTGGATGATCAACATACCAATTTGCAGCCCTCTAGCCTCAGCAGTTTTTAAGATCTGAGGGCGGACAGAAAAAAGTGAGGACAGAATAAAGTGCGGACGGACAGACAAAGCCGGCACAACAGTTTTCTTTTACAGAAAACTAAAAAGCTAAAAAAAAGGTATGTAATAAAATTTGACTTAAAAAACATACAATTAGAGCATACTCAAGCTAACTATTTTAATGCACCAAATTCACAGATGGCCCTGTTTAGGAAACCAATCACTTGTGGTCAATGATCTTGACAATAAAGAACTTTAATGAAATATATATTTGTTATAACATCATACAAACTTAATGAAAATTCAGTGTTGTACAGAAAAAGAACAACATTAGTTGTTATATAAAAATCATAAAATTTAATGATTTTCAAGAAAGCCAATAAAAAAAACACCAGTTTACATGAACTGATTATTCTTTCTGAATAACAACTTGCAAAACGCCTTCAAGCTACATTCAGGCGCCATCTCGCACGTTCAATATTCAATATTATTCAATACTTTAATAGCGAATCGTTATTTTTCTACCCCAGCTCAGGGGGAATTTACATGACAAGTCAGTGACTTCACTCGCTTCGCGGATGTCTCGTCAACCAAAATAATGCCTATCGCAAATAGATACACAGTTCCAGGAATTGGAATATAAAATTTACGGCAAACAATATAAATATAGACCAAGAGCTGGAACCTATGAGGTCATTCAGCGCTGAAAGAGAAATTGACAGTAAAGACGGTTTGAAAGGTGTAACAAGAGGAAAACCTGTCAGTTGCACTATGAAACAATTGTTAGAAGAGGGTTGAGGAAGGGAAGATGGAAGAAAGATAAAATGAACGGAGGTACAGTAAAAGAACAAACTTTCAGGTTATGCCTACAGTGCAACGCGTGAGGTGCAACGACGGAATCACTTCCCCGTTGGGAAGTAGCCTACGCAGTTACAGGAAATTCATTTCTAAATAAAAACTAAAGCAGTAAAAAGACCTGCAAACTAACACAGCAATTCCAACAATATACTGAAGAGTACAAGTCTCCAATCACGAGAGGATGCACAAAAAACACCGAAATCCCGGGGTTGTAAAATATCATCAAAATCCCATTACCTGTTTCGAGACTGTCCTCATGACACGACACACAAGGGCGAGCCACTCTCTCTCTCTCTCTCTCTCTCTCTCTCTCTCTCTCTCTCTCTCTCTCTCTCAGCCGTACATAGCACTTCCGGTATGCATTATCGGCGTATAATTCACACATTCTTTAGCCATTAATGCATGCATTATCAGGGTACATTTTATGCACTCTCTCTCTCTCTCTTCATAGCCATATATAGCCCTTCCGGTATGCATTATCGGCGCATATTTTAAACATTCTTTAGCCATCTCTCTCATTCTCTACTTTTAACTATCATCTCCCTTTCTGTATGATTATCTCTATATTTTCTCACATTCTTTCTCTCTCTCTCTCTCTCTCTCTCTCCCTTTTAACTTCTTCTTCTTTCTGTATAATAACGGCTATTTAGAGCCATTATTATATCATTACAGCTCTACATTTTCTCTCTCTCTCTCTCTCTCTCTCTCTCTCTCTCTCTCTCTCTCTCTCTTCTCTTCTTCATATAATAACGGCTATTTATAGCCACACACAGCTGTACATTTTACAGCCCTCTCTCACATACCTATACTAGCCCGTACATCATCAGTGTACATTCAAAACATGAGTCCGAAGTTCCTTTACATACCACCCAAAATAATAATAATAATAATAATAATAATAATAATAAAAGCGGAGGTGGGAGGGCGTGATTGTGTCCACAACAATGAGGCCAGGGGTCATGCGAACGAAAAATAAAGAAGGGGATTGTGACTTCACTACACAATACACTACAACTGATAAAATTACAGTGCTATTCTCTTTTAATAAACAATGTATCATTGTGGAATACGGTACCGATTATACATATTGTTACGTATGGTTTAATAAAGGGGAAAAATAAATCGTTCTGACCTAAATGCTATTTTCAAAGCTTGTTGAACTGAATACCGAATTTAGGCCAGAGGCCAAGCACTGGGACTTATGAGGTCATTCAGCGCTGAAATGTAAACTGACTGTGAAAGGTTTGACAGGTGTAACGGGAGGAAAACCTCGCAGTTGCACTATGAATCAATTGTTAGGAGAGGGTGGAAAGTAAGCTGGAAGAAAGAGAATATGAAAGGAGGTAGAGTAAAAGGAACGAAAGGGGTTGCAGCTAGGGGCCGAAGGCATGCTGCGAAGAACCTTAAGTAATGCCTACAGTGAACCACGTGAGGTGCACTGACAGCACGACCACCCTACGGGATTCATATCTTGTTGATTTCACTAAATCCTGATTTTCATTCATGGCTGCCCAGATTTAGCACTACACCCAGACACTTTATTCATGATTACTCATATTTACAGGTAAATCCAGAATTTTCATTCCGGATTACTCAGCATTATTATAAATAAATCCAGATCTTTCATTCAAGATTAGCTAAATGTATCCTTAAATCCGGATATTTCATTCAAGATTTGTAAATTTATTAATAAATTTGAATTTTTCAATCAAGATTACCTAGGTTTATCGATAAATCCGGATGTTTCATGCAGGATTACCCAGATTCACCAATAAATCCGGGTTTTTAACTCAAGATTCCCTAGATTTATCAATAAATCCGGATCGTTCATTCAAGATTACCCAGATTTTTCAATAAACCCGAATCTTCCATGCACGATTACCCAAACTCATCAAGAAATCCGGATCTTTCACTCAAGATCCCTAGATTTATCAAGAAATCCGGATCTTTCATTCAAGATTACCCAGATTTTTCAATAAATCCAGATCTTTCGTGCAAGATTACCCAGATTCACCCAAGATCAACCAGATTTCTCAATAAATCCGGATCTCTCACTCAAGGTTACCCATGCCTTTCCCAATTACCTTACCCAACAGTGCTGAGCACTTCCAGAATATTAACAACTCTCTCCCTTATATTACTCCAACAACTAGTCACAAAATGTCCCTACACAGACTACAATCTCTCCTAACAATTGTTTCATAGTGCAACTGCTTTGAGGTTTTCCTCCTGTTACACCTTTCAAACCTTTTATTGCCAATTTCCGTTTCAGCGCTGAAATGACCTCATAGGTCCCAGCGCTCGGCCTTTGGCCTAAATCCTACATATTCTATTCCATACAAAGGATCAAACATCCGCAGAAAACCCATTACTACTACCAACAGATTACAATCCCTCAAAAAGGGTATACAAGATTAGCAAAAAAAAATTTTATAATGGTACCGCACATATAAAAAAAAATCCCATGGTAGAACAAGTTAGGGCTGAACCAATTTCGACCTAAAATAACCTTTTATCCCAATCCCCCTCTCGTAAATCGCCATAAACGCCATCTTACCCACCTATGGCAGCAGTATACCGACACCGAGGTAATCATCATAATCGCTCAAGTACCACAGGGGGAGGTTCTGAGACCTTACCACTAGAATGTCTTATGGCACTCTACACCTCCTCAGCCTACCTGTGATACACCTCTAAAACTAATGCCTCTTTTTCGTCCTGAGATTCTGTGTGATGGGTTGAAAATATGCTTTGAATTCTTTTTTACATTAACCTGAAACTTACTTAAAACTGACATCAATTTCTAACTGATCAATAAACCTCTTAAACCTAATGCCTCTTTTTCGTCCCAAGATTCTAATGGGGAGATTCCTCTAATTTCTACCTTATTCTGGTCTGGTTCCTCAGTTTAAGGTGATTTTGAAAGGAGCTCCACTAATAAGTTAGGAATTAAGTACATTAACCTGAAACTTACTAAGAGGAAGACAAATCTGGTATGGGCCTTCGGTTTAAAGGATACTTAGGAAGGATATCCACTAATAAGTTAGGAATTAAGTACATTATCCTAAAACTTCCTAAAAAAGAGACCTTAATCTCGAAGCTGAGCAATTTCACATTAGCGGACGGGATGATACAAGGAACTAACATTCGAAAAGGGGCGTAAAGTGAGCTGCTTTATGGGACGAAGAGCTCGCCCAGCCATAAAAGAGCTAACCTGCTAACTAGTCAATTTAATCCTTTGGTGGCCTACCTTTTTGGTGGGTGCCATCCTTAGCGCGTGAATCTCCACCCTCTGCCAATCCCTCTACAGGAAACGATGCATTTTCCTCTATAAGGGCGCATCCATACTACAGTTAAACTTGTTATAAACACGCTGCAACAACTTATCTCGAATATATCACAAACAGGTTGCAGATATGCCAACGACTTAAGTGGAGCGCAAACCTTTGGCCAATACCGGATAATCATATGAAGCGGTTTGGAAAATCAACTAGTCATCAACTTCTATTCAACATGTTGTCTGACTTACCAACATATGTTTATGACATGCTTCACTGTAGAGTGGGGGCAACCCCAGAAATTAGATACATAGTTTTCAACAATTTTTTCCGCTATATATATATTCGCAAAGCTTACAACTGGCTTTGTCTCAGCACAGGCTCATCCTCAAGTGAGGAGACCATATATTATTATTATCATTATTATTATTATTAGTATTATTATTATTATTATTATTATTATTATTATTATTATTATTATTATTCTATTATTATTATTATTATTATTCATGGCTGAACCCTCTTCATAGGGAACAAACCTACAGGGGCCATTGACTTGAAATTCAAGCTTCCATGGAATATGGTGTTCATTTCAAAGAACCAACAGGAGGTAATAAGAAATACAGAGAAGAGAGTAGTTATTAGAAAAGAAAAAATAAATCAACAAACATATAAATAAATAGGTGAAAATGTAAGTAACTTATAAAATACACGGAGAATTGTTTTAGGGTAGTAATGCATTGCATCATCGCTTGAACTTTCGAGTTCCGTCCGCACAACATTCTCAGTAGGGAGGAATCACGGACCTCTGGAACACAGACGTTCGACAGCGAGGCACATTTACTGTTCAGTGAATCCGGCCGGTCTCGGCAGAAAAGGAGGATCAGGGATCAGTTGTGGGAGGATGATATGACGTCGCTTCGAATATAATCTAATCAGCCGTGCGATCTCACCCAAAGTCCTCTTAAAGAGTGAAAGGAATATCAGAGACCCCTCGGCGACATACAAGTCCTCGACTTGCAACTATCTCCCTTTCACGATTATTTCCGAGAACTGCGCCTGCATTTTACTTCTGTCACCTGTAATCAAGCGAGTCTCTCTCTCTCTCTCTCTCTCTCTCTCTCTCTCCAGGATGGGTGTCCTAATGTGCTCATGCACTCGAGGAATCCGCATAACTGATAATTTTACCGGATTTCTGTCAATTCATCTAACGACCTGAACCAGCCTTCTTCCTCCACAAGCATGAGAGAGAGAGAGAGAGAGAGAGAGAGAGAGAGAGAGAGAGAGAGAGAGAGAGAGAGAGAGATTTCAAAATTGCAAGACTAATAGGGGTGAGGGGTTCTCATACACTAGGAGACACTGACACTGACACTGACAGTGTGCTGCTGCAACAGGCTACAGAGAAATGACCAAAACTGTTTAATCTGATTGAAAAGGGGCTAAGAGTTATTCTCCTACAACACTGAAGACTGAAGTGCACCAACACAGTCTTGGCTGAACTGTGACTGCTGACTGTTTCGACGCCGTTGAATGAAAGGATACATAAACGGGAACTGGAATATCCCACCAAGGAGGACAATTTAAGAAAGCTCTCATTCCTATGAGTGACAATCCCGTTTAACGGTAACCCGAAAGCGGGCGGTACCAATTGAAGATGTCGGGTGTTTTCCATATCATTATTGAAGAAGAACTTGAAGAACTGTACACTGACGCAGCTTAGTCCTTGGCTTTACTAAGAAATTTGTCTCAAAGGAAGGATTTTCCAAGGTAATTTGAATAACAGTTAACTCAAAAAGAAAAACTTATTTATAACATCTATTTACATAAAACTAAATGCATTACTCATGCATTAAAACTTGTTCCTTCAACATCTGTTACACTGTGCATTAAGGAAAACACACACACACACACACACACACACACACACACACACACACACACACACAAAACACGCCATCGAAATCGTCACAGGAAATTCCCTTCATAAATTGTTAATAAAAACTGAGACCCGAAAGGGGACAGAAAGGTTTTGAATGACATGGCAAGAAGACTCACCCCAAACACTTTCTCTTTCCTTAAGTGTCAGAAATCTTGTACAATTTGAACCAATCAATTTAGTCCTCTGTTTTATGCAAGATGGTCCCATGTTGCTTTTGAAAGCGAGAATCCTTTTCGTTATTGTAACACTGATATATATAACCTCCTTGTTATGTGAGCGCACATTTGTAAATGCGAGGCTCTTGGCGTGTGTGTGTGTGTGTGTGTGTGTGTGTGTGTGTGTGTGTGTGTGTGTGTGTGTGTGTGTGTGTGTGTGTGTTGGCAGTTGCAAAGAACAAAATTATCACTTTAATTTTAGGTTATCATAAATCCTGTTTCTATAAATATATAAGTCATTCCAGAGAAATATATTGGTCAAACAGTTCGTCGAAATCATACCTTATATGGTTTCTGGGAGAGAGAGAGAGAGAGAGAGAGAGAGAGAGAGAGAGAGAGAGAGAGAGAGAGAGAGAGAGAGAGAGGGTGGGTGTTGGATAGGAAAGGGAGTGATGAGAGAGAGAGAGAGAGAGAGAGAGAAGTCAGGTTGGATAGACAGGTAAGTGAAGAGAGAGAGAGAGAGAGAGAGAGAGAGAGAGAGAGAGAGAGAGAGAGAGAGAGAGAGAGAGAGAGAGGTGGTAGGGGAGTGCAAGACCATACTAGTTCAGCCGGTTGTGACACCAAGACCGGATTGAGAAGTGAGTTTCGGTGGGACAAACGGAGAGGATTTGACAGCAGGTAGGGGGAATGTTATAAAAGGAACGGCGAAAGATGTGGAAGGAATAAAGAAGAGGAAAAAGAAATCGCCGCTCACTTGTCGTCGATTATTCAGGTCAATCCCTCGTGCACTCTAATCCCATCAACAAAATTCTTTATGAACGTTAATCTATTCCTAATCTTCTTACTTGTCAACGAGGTCAAAATATAAAGACTATTTGTATCGTCTCTCTCTCTCTCTCTCTCTCCATTTCTCTCTCTCTCTCTCTCTCTCTCTCCATTTAACCCTTTCTCTCTCTCTCTCTCTCTCTCTCTCTCTCTCTCTCTCTCTCTCTCATTTAATCCTTTCTCTCTCTCTCTCCATTTAACCCTTTCAGACTCTCTCTTTCTCTCTCCCCATTTAACCTCTTCAGTCTCTCTCTCTTTCTCCCCATTTAACCCCTTCAGTTTCTCTCTCTCTCTCCATTTAACCCTTTCAGTCTCTCTCTCTCTTTCTCTCCCTTTAACCCCCCCCTCTCTCTCTCTCTCTCTCTCTCTCTCTCTCTCTCTCTCTCTCTCTCTCTCTCCAGTTAACCCTTTCAGTCTCCATTTGCCATTTTGAAGTCAGTCTATATTTTTTTATTTTTACTCCACCTGTCAGTCGTGGTATTATAGCCGCTGGTGTTCCTCAACCTCCTCCCCCTCCCACTCCCACTCCGTCTCCGAGTCTCTCTTCCACCCAGACGGAGGAGGAGGAGGAGGAGGAGACTCCTCGTGTCCCTGCAGGTACCACTCGATTCGGGCGGTGGGACCGGAAGTGGCTCCACCTCAGCCCGGGTGACTCACCTGGCTGCCAACCTACCTGCAACCAGAAGAAGAAAAGTTCTTGAATTAATCATCACAATTTCTATTTTAATTTCTATTTACTGATAGAATCAAATAACAAGTTTTCTAAAAGTTTTGCAACCAGAAGAGAAGTTTTCTATTTTGTTTCTATTTATTTATAGAATCTAATAAGTTTTTTAAAAGCTTTGCAACCAGAAGTGAAGTTCTTCTATTAATCACCATTATTTCTATTTCATTTCTATTTATTGATAGAACCTAATAAGTTTTCTAAAAGTTTTGCAACCAGAAGAAGAAAGTTCTCCTATTAATCACCACTACTTCTATTTCATTTCTATTTACTGATGGAACCTAATGTTTTCTAAAAGCTTTGCAACCAGAAGAAGAGAATTTCTTATATTAATCATCACGATTTCTATTTTATTTCTATCTACTGACAGAATCCAATAAGTTTTCTAAATGTTTTGCAACCAGAAGAGAAGTTCTATTAATCACCACTATTTCTATTTTATTTCTATTACTCATCAAATTTAATTACAACGTTTTCCTGCTTTCGGAAATACTTAAATTAAGTTCTAAATCTTGCACTTACGTAACCAAAACACCCACATAAATTGTTCTTATGAGTGTACTTACTATATTTCGATTTCTATTTTATTTCCGTTTATTAACAGAATATAATGACAATATTTTTCTGCTTTGAACAGTCGTGAATATTTAAATGTTTGTGAAGCAATATTTGACAGTTACCAAAAAAAGGTTCATTGTACTATCAATCATCAGGATGTCTATTTTATTTCTATTCATTATTACATCTAATGGCAACATTTTACTGTCTTGAAGAGTCGTCAATATTTAATTGTTCGTGAAGCAAAATTTGTTGCTTGTATAGAAGGTATATTCAAAATAGGAACGCAAGTTCTGACTCATGCATTCTACGATACCAAATCACACAAATTGTCTTTTGAGTATATATAAGCACTATATTTAATTTTTCTAAATATTTTCTCTTCATTGATAAACCTAATAAGTTTTGTCCCTGTTTTGGAGAGACGTGACTATCCCAATGCTTGTGACGCAATATCTGACACTTGCATAGAAAGAGCAATCAAATTACGAACGTCAGTTCTGACTCTTGCAATCTACATAACCAAAACAGTCACACACATTGTCCACAGTGTATAAACAATATATAATCAAGATTCTATCTTATTTTTCTTTAAATGTTAAATATGACAATTTTTTAAAAGTAATTTGTATTTCTCCTAACTATACAAACCTGAGGTCTTTACAATAGGAATTTGTCTCTGGCTGCGATGAAAGTAAATTCCTATTGTAAGGGTAAATTCCTAGTGTATATTGTATATTGTGTAGGAACAACACACAATACACATATACATACATATATATATAATATATATATATACACATACATACAAACATACATACATATATATATATAATATATATATATATATATATATATATATATATATATATATATATATATATATATATATATATATATTACATATCTTATTAACAACAACAACATAAACCCGAGGACATCCACCGTGAACCCAACAGCCAACTGCTGAGTCACACACGTTTCCCAGAAGGAGGTCCCGGAGCCAGTAGTGTGTGAACACCAGACACACAATATGGGAGATTTGTCCTAAATCGAGTTCACCCGCGACACGAGATAGGGTTGGCGATCGGCTCAAGAGAGCTCCACCGTCAGCCTTAATGGTCAAGAATTAGAAGGTCGTCTAATTTGACATTTAAAACAAATGTGTCAATGACGAATAATCATGGAAAAATAGAGAAAATATCGAGTAACTGTTGTTTTTGCAGAAGTATGCTCTGTTCCGATACAAAGTAATGCTCTGTTCCGATACATCCATTTTAGATAATTAAGCTCTTTGAGAGAGAGAGAGAGAGAGAGAGAGAGAGAGAGAGAGAGAGAGAGAATCCATTTTAGACAATTAATTGCTCTTTGAGAGAGAGAGAGAGAGAGAGAGAGAGAGAGAGAGAGAGAGAGAGAGAGAGGTCTCTAAACGCCAGTTGTCCTCTCAATTGAAGCATATCGAACACAAGTGTCGTTTTCGTGGCAGGGCTTGAAGAAACCTTTTGCATCGCCCAATTCCCAAATCGAATCTCCCAATTTAAATGCCACACGGGTTGACTTTCTCGCTCCGTCTTTCCAAGAAGGCTCCGTGAAAGCTGTGTTGAAAACACTGTTGAAAAATAAGTAGAAAACTTTTTTGAAAACTGTTGAAAACCCTGTGGGAAAACTTTGTTGAAAACTAGGCTTAAAACCCTGTTGAAAACAAGGCTTAAAACTCTGTTGAAAACTCTGTTGAAAACCCTATAAAAAACTCTGTTGAATACTGTTGAAAACTCCGTTGAAAACTGTCGAAACCCCTGTAGAAAACTCTGTAGAAAACTATTGAAAACAAGGCTTAAAACTCTGTTGAAAACTCTGTTGAAAAATCTAGAAAACTTTGTTGAAAACAAGGCTTAAAACTCGGTTGAAAACTCCGTAGAACACTTTGTTGAAAACGAGGCTTAAAACTCGGTTAAAAACTGTTGAAGACACTGTGGAAAACTCTGTTGAAAACTTGATTGAGAACTCTAGAAAACTCTGTTGAAAACTCTGTAGAAATCTTTGTTGAAAACAAGGCTTAAAACTCGATTAAAAACTGTTGAAAACTCTTGAAAACCCTGTCGAAAACTCGGTTGAAAACTTTGTTGAAAACTCTGTTGAAAACTCACTTGAAAACTCGGTTGAGAAAACTCGGTCGAAGGCCATTCACCCACCGGCTCCTCGTCCTCCTCCTCTCAACTCAAAACCCAAACTTTCTATTCTCGAAACAGAATAAAATGGGTCTTTTTCTGCCTCACTATTATTCAGACACCTGACAAATGCCCGGGTAACTGTATATCACAGGGCATCGAGAACAATAGAGAGAGAGAGAGAGAGAGAGAGAGAGAGAGAGAGAGAGAGAGAGAGAGAGAGAGAGAGAGTTATAAAATTTAAAATTTGAGATGTAAATTAAGAAACAAATAAACTGTAAAAAATCAGAGATAGAGTTGAAAAAGGAAAGAGAAGAGAGAGAGAGAGAGAGAGAGAGAGAGAGAGAGAGAGAGAGAGAGAGAGAGAGAGAGAGAAAATCGAGATGTATATTAACAAAAAAAAACAGCAAAAAATCAGAGATAAAGTTAAATAATGAGATGAAAATCAAGGAACAAAACCTGAAAAAATTGAAAAAATGAGAGAGAGAGAGAGAGAGAGAGAGAGAGAATTTAGATCCTTCTGACCCATTGACCGCCCGGTGTCGCAAATGGCCATGACTCAATATGTTAACCTTACAACATCACAGCAGACGATTTTCCAACCGTTCCAAATCACAGGTTTTGTTCCCTATCCAGAGGGCATGAACAGCTGAAGAAGTATATACTTCGAGAATCACACCACATCTAAATTTTACTTACATTTTTATATATTTATCTATTAATTTGTTAATTTATCTTTTTTTTCTAATAACTGATTAATTCTTTCTGCATTTCCTATTACCCTCTGTTACTTTTTCCAAATGAACGCCATATTTGGGAAACTTGAATTTCAAGGCAGTGGTCCCTTTGTTGGCCTCGTTCCATATGAATAGGGTTCATGTTCTAAATAATAATAATAAAATAATAATAATAATAATAATAATAATAATAATAATAATAATAAAACAGAATTTATTGTTTTAGTTTTCTGAAAAGAAAACTATTGTGCTTTGTCTGTCCGTCCGCACTTTTTTCTGAACTACTGAGGCTAGAGGGCTGCAAATTGGAATCTTGATCATCCACCCTCCAATCATCAAACATACCAAATTGCAGGCCCCAAGCCTCAGTAGTTCTTATTTTATTTAAGGTTAAAGCTAGCCATAATCGTGCGTCTGGTAACGATACAGGCCAGGCCACCACCGGGCCGTGGTTAAAGTTTCATGGCCCGCGGCTCATAGAGGATTATACCGAAACCACGGAACGTTAGATCTATTTTCGGTGGCCTTGATTATACGCTGTACAGAAAACTTGACTGCGCCAAAGAAACTTCGGCGCATTTTTTACTTGTTTATTTTACTTCTTAGTTAAGATGGTTCTTTCGTATCAAATCTGCATTTGGGAAATAGAGATTTGCAACCATGAAACAACGTATATAAAATTTTAAATTCATGTACGATAAAAATTGTTATAACTCATCAAAGCGATCAATCTACAACACTGCATGCCTTTATATAGTATCACATTACCATGTTCCACCACCTTTTGCTATCCTATCTGGACTAACATCAAGATACGAAAATGTTCGAATGTTAAAACAAAAAACCTGGACCCAGTTTCAACTTTCAATCGTCAAACCGGAAACGTCCATCAAACAACCGAACACTATCCAAACCTGCTTACAGTTTGTTAAAACTGTTAACAAAAGTAAACAAGTAAATCGAGTTTTCTGAACAGCATATAATGCTGTATGAAGCTCTCAGCCACGGCCCATGAAACTCTCAGCCGGCCGTGGTGGCCTGTGTTGTTGCGTTGCCAGACGCACGATCATGGCTAACTTTAACCTTAAATAAAATATAAACTACTGAGGCCAGAGGGCTGCAATTTGGTATGTTTGATGATTGGAGGGTGGATGATTAACATACCGATTTGCAGCCCTCCAGCCTCGGTAGTTTTTAATATCTGAGGGCGGAGAGAAAAAGTGCGGACGGGCAGAAAAAGCCATCTCAATAGTTTTCTTTTACAGAAAACTAAAATCATGTTTGGCATAATTTTATTTAATTTACAGATACGATTTCATTTATTCGCTGTCTCTAACTCTCTGTCTGTCCGTCAACCAATCAATCTACACCTACACACACACACACACACACACACACACACACACACACACACACACACACACACACACACACATATATATATATATATATATATATATATATATATATATATATATATATATATATATATATATATATATAATGTATATATGTATATAAACAATTTGTCCCTCAACATAGTCTAAACTTGAACAAGTTGAAAACTGGTGAACTATAGTTATTCTACATTCTATATATACATACACACAAACACAGATATATACATACATATATATATATATATATATATATATATATATATATATATATATATACACATTCAAACAAACCCACTAAAATAAATTCACTTTGGCAAAATACCAACACCTGGCCGCTGTCGACCTTCTACCCAAAACCCCTTCCCTACCCCTTTTTAAATCCTCCAACGTATAACCCACCACCCCTCTCTCTCTCTCTCTCTCTCTCTCTCTCTCTCTCTCTCTCTCTCTCTCTCTCTCAATTCCGAGGAACGGGAGCGTCAAGGCCGACGGGTCATAAAAGAAAGTGGCACAAGCAAAAGACACAGTCTCTCATGACCCTCCTCCTCCTCCTCCTCCTCCTCCTCCTCCTCCTCCTCCTCCTCCTCCTCCTCCTCCTCCTCCTCCTCCTCCTCCTCCTCCTCCTCCTCCTCCTCCTCCCTCCTCCTCCTCCTCCTCCCCCCTTCAAATACCACATACCCCCTTAATAATAAGAAGGAAAAAATCGAATAAAAAAATTCGGTCCGTCTCTTGCGCTTCATACACGCACCTGACACGCGAGCAATTTACTTCATAAAAATTGAATAAATTATCCCCCCACAGCTGACAGAACAGTCAGGAACTTTGGAATCAAATCTGTTTCCTATTTCTTATTACCACCTTCTGTGGCTTCTTTCGGATGAACGCCGTGATATTCTTCGGAAGCTTGAATATCAAAGTCAGTGGCTCCTCTGTGGTGGGATTGTTTCAAATGAATAGGGTTCATCTTCTGAATAATAATAATAATAATAATAATAATAATAATAATAATAATAATAATAATAATAATAATAATAATAATTTTATTATTATTATTATTATTATTATTATTATTATTATTATTATTATTATTATTATTATTATTATACAGATGATGAACCCTATTCACATGGAACAATCCCAGAGAGGCCACTGACTTGAAATTCAAGCTTCCAAAGAATATCATGGTGTTCATTAGAATTAAGTAACACAAGGTAATGATAAATAAAGTGGAGATCACTTATTAAAAAAAGAAAAATTATTAAATAAAATCATTAAATAAATAGAAAAAAATGTAAATACATTATTAAAATACAAGGAGAATTTATTAAGGTACTAATGCACTGCATCTTCGCCTGAACTTTTGAAGTTCCAATCGCACGGGATAACAATTTAAATATTTAAGCGACATACTCTAAATGGTGGACAGTAAACATCAGTGGCGCGTGTTCATGATTCTTAGTCAATAAATATTTGACAAATTTACAACCATCACTTAACTTAAAGACGTCAAAACGCCCTTGACACTCGAGGTGTAATACACACACACAAGGCAATAAAATTAACGAGTTTTCTGTACAGCCTTTCATGCTGTATGAGTCGCGGCCCATCAAACTTTCCGCCACGGTACGGTGGTGGCCTGTCCTATAGCGTTGCCAGACACATGATCATGGCTAACTTTAACCTTAAATAAAATCAAAACTACTGAGGCTAAAGGGCTGTAATTTGGTATGTTTGATGATTGGAGGGTTGATGATCAACATACCAACATGCAGCCCTCTAGCCTCAGTAGTTTTTAAGATCTGAGGGCGGACAGAAAAAGTGCGGACGGACAGACAAAACCGGCACAATAGTTTTCTTTTACAGAAAATTAACAAGAGACCAATAAAACGGCACATAATAATTTAACAACCACCTTCCATTCAAAATACTGAGGAACAGGACTCCGAGAAAAATTCGTCAGAGATATATTTCTTAAATTTTAGAATTTGCAGACTTTGTGGCCCATCAGAAAACCACATGGATGAGCGAGAGAGTATGTCTTTTTTTTTAATACAGAAGTTGCTTGTCAGCAAAGAAACCACATCAAGTTTAAAAAAAACACATCAACTTTTTTTAATCAAAAAAGTTAAATTTACTGTAAAACTTTTTTATGATGAGGATTTAGTCGGATCGAGGAGTTGGGGATAAAAACCGGATTCCTCTGTTGGAGTTCTTGACGATTATATATATATATATATATATATATATATATATATATATATATATATATATATATATATATATATATAATATATATATATATATATATATATATATATATATATATATATATATATATATATATATATATATATATATATATATATATATATATATATATATATATATATATATATATATATATATATATATATATATATATATATATATAGAGAGAGAGAGAAAAAAATTAAACTTATGTTGACCTTACAAATAAACACAGGCAGGAAACAATATCACTTTACAGAAACTACCCGAATTAAATAACACCGAAAAAAACATTAAAAAAAAACTCGCAATCGCTCAGAGGAGAAACAGTACATAACGCACAGTAAAAAAAAAAAAAAAAAAACTGCATTCCAGGACGTCACGAATGCAACAGGCCGTAGCTGCTTTTTTTTTCCCCCGAGGGAGGAAAAAGCGGAAACGCATCCGTTCAGTTCGTAACATTCGCTCAAGAAATCCTCGACGGTGTCTCTTGCAAGAGAACCGTAGCATTTATGCAATTAGACAAGGGTTGCTCACTCTACAGTTTTTCTACTTATTCATTCATTATTAACAACCCACTTTCATCTACAAAAATAGTCACCGGGACTTTCATCGATTACCTTTGTAGATACTGAGACTTTCATTGTCTACCTTTTTAGTCACTGGGACTTTCATTGCATAACTCTGTAGTCACGGGACTTTCATTGTAGTCACAGGGACTTTCATTGTAGTCAAAGGGACTTTCATTGCCTACCTTTTTAGTCATTGGGACTTTCATTGCCTACCTTTTTAGTCACTGGGACTTTCATTGCCTACCTTTTTAGTCACTGGGACTTTCATTGTTTACCTTAGTAGTCACTGGGACTTTCATTGCCTACCTTTGCAGATACTGGTACTTTTATTGTCCACTTTTGTAGTCTCTGGGACTTTCATTGTCTACCTTTGTAGTCACTGGGACTTTCATTGCCTACCTTGTAGTCACTGGGACTTTCATTGCCTACTTTTCACTGGAACTTTCCTTCCACTTTTGTAGTCTCTGGGACTTTCATTGTCTACCTTTGTAGTCACTGGGACTTTCATTGTCCACCCTTGTAGTCACTGGGACTTTCATTGCCTACCTTTGTACTCACTGGAACTTTCCTTGCCTACCTTTGTAATCGTTGGGACTTTCACTGCCTACCTTTGTAGTCACTGGGACTTTCATTGTCTACCATTTGTAGTCACTGGGACTTTTATTGTCTGCCTTTGTAGTAACTGGGACTTTCATTATCTACTTAACACTCACTGGAACTTTCACTATCTACCTTAGCAGTCACTGGGACTTTCACTATCTGCCTTAGCAGTCATTGGGACTTTCACTATCTACCTTAGCAATCAGTGGGGCTTTCATTGTCTACACTTGTAGTCACTGGAGCTTTGCGACATTCTCACCCTCAGGAATGGCTGGGACTTTCACTGTGTACCTTAGCAGTCAATGAGACTCATTCTCACCCTACAGCAGTCACCTGACTTTCATTCTCACCTTAATCAGTCACTTGGATTTTCATTCTCACCTTACATCAGTCACTTGGACTTTCATTCTCACCCTACAGCAATCACTTGGACTTTCATTCTTACCTTACATCAGTCACTGGGACTTTCATTCTTTCCCTAAGCAGTCATTCAAACTTTCATCCCCCACCTCCACAAGACAGGATTTTCCCCAGTGGAAAAAAGAGCCCACTTCTTTACACCCAATTAAAAGGCTCACCAACAGCACGTCGTCTCCCTTGTCAATAGTGTCAAATGCTTCTAGCATGATAATGCCCTTTCTTTCTATCAATTCCCCAACTCCTTCAATCTAGAACTTTACATGTACTCGTATATCCATCTGTACTACTTCACACGCGTTTCAGATAATACACATTTTTCACAAACATGCTACAATTTTTGTTTATAAACTTAATAAAATGTTTAGAATTTATTTTTTTTATTAACATTTCGAAATAGTGACATATAACCGAACTACCAAATTCCTTTGATTTTACTTTGAACTGAAGTATAAGACCAAAACTGTACGTCAATTCCCATATCAGAAAACTATCTTACAAGCAAAGAATGCGGTGATCACTTACAGTTTATCAACTTGATTCCAAAGTTCATGGTCATTCTGCTTTCTACATACCGGTCTCGATGCCCTCAGAGAGAGAGAGAGAGAGAGAGAGAGAGAGAGAGAGAGAGAGAGAGAGAGAGAGAGAGAGAGAGAGAAATATCTGGCGCAAGGACGCAAGCTCACAACTACTGATCTAAAGAATGTCACATGTTACTTTTTTTTCTTCCTTCACGACTTCTCCGTACGTAAAATATTTTACATCTTTACAACCCTGCATTAAATGTCAATTTCTCTTCCTTTTCACTTCCTTTACAAGTTCATAAACAATTCATTTCGCAATAAGAGAATCCTTGTGACTGGTAGTGAATGACAATTGGTAAAACCTGATTTTATCAATTTCGTCTTCCAACTAATAATGCACTCCCTAACAGATTACCTCCTGGATGCTCAAAATTCACCAGTAATTGAATCTGGTTCTCTAGATTTTACCTCAGAAAGGACCTGCACGAAGGCCAAGCTTGTTAACTGTAATTTCTTCGTCTGGTGATTGTACAAAGACAAGTTTTCTTTTGACCTTACAGCAAAGAAACTCTTGCTATTGGTTTTTCACGCTAATAAAGGGAAGAACAGATTCGTAAATATGCAAATATTATGAAGAGGAGTCCTACTCGTGTGGAAGACATATACTGATGCTCACAATATATATATATTTTCTATGAAATAATGCATGTATTTTTAAATTCAACAGAAAGTAGCTAAAGTGTGATTTTTGGTTCATCAGCAATGAATAAATAAATATCTGAATAAATAAATAATTGAATATATAAATAAATAAACAAGTACACAAATAAAATAAAAAAATATCTCAACAAATAAATAATTGAATACATATATAAAAAAATAAATAAACAAGTAAATAAATAAAATAATCCAAGCACCTTATATTTCCTCCAAACACCTGCCGGCGTCCTCCCAAATTACACTCAACCCACGTGACACGTGACGAACAGACAAAACCCGCAAGCAAAAACGAAAGTGACTGCATAAAACATGCGCAAGCAAACTGTACCGTCCCCTATCGACCCCCCAACTTCACCCCCAAACCTCAAAGCGTCCCTACCACAATGTGTTTTTTAAGAAAATCCATCATCATCATCATCATCATCATCATCATATGTGCCGCCTCTATTTCACAGCACGAGACTTTCCCTACTTTTGTAATGCGGGTGTAATCATGGTAAACACACACACACACACACACACACACACACACACACACACACACACACACAGCCATCATCATCTTGCATCAACTCGCCTCTTTCGACATGACAATGAGCTGCTAAACACCTACAGCCCATATTTTTGTCAGTCCTCTAGAGGCAACCCCACTGACACACACACACACACACAGCCCGCATTTCTGTCAAAAAAAGAAAGTGCGTGACTCACTAAATTTATAAGATACACAACAACAGGGAGCTGAAAATATGTGGAGTTATATTTACATACTGGCGTCATTCGTGAATGACTGAATACAAGTCTGCAAGAGCAGATTATCAAGAAGCTGAAAATATGAGAGTTATATTTATACATTTACGTAATTCGTGAACGTGCGAATAAAAGTCTATGAGAGCAAATGAACCCATTCGGAAGCTAGGATATATCAACAGGATATTACTAGATAATTTCGTTACAATCGTAACCTTTCTGTAGCGTAACGATTATTCAAGTCATCTACCAGAACGTTTTATTCCTCCCTTAAAAATCAGAGTGAAACAGTTCCACGTTCCAGAGTAAAACGTTCCATTCCTCTCTCAAAAATCAAAGACTGAAACAGTTCCACATTCCAGAGTAATGAAAAAGAGCGGGTGGACGTGTTCAATGAATGCAGTGCTTTCGTTGACGAGAGTACGCCTCATTAAAATGTAACCGAAAGAGAGGTTTCGGTAGGAACAGAATAGAATATAGAATTTAGCCCAAAGGCCAAGCTCTGGAACCTATAAATCACTCGGCGCTGAAGCGGAAATCGACAGTAAAAGGTTTGAAAGGTGTGACAACAGGAATCAACTGTTAGGAGAGGATTGAGGAAAGTAAGATGGAAGATACAGAGACCATGAACGGAGGTACAGTCAAAGGAACGAAAGTAGTTACGGCTAGGGGCCTTGGAAGCCACGCTGCAAAGAACCTTAGTAAGTAATGCCTACAGTGCACCTGCGGGAGGTTTCAGCAGGCTTTCAGATTCCAGATATCACATTACTTAGAGAGAGAGACGGGTGTCATCTGCAAAATGAAGGACCATTCACGTCTCACATCAAAAAGAAGTGTTAAACACTTGAAACAAAGTTGTCAGGATGACTGGCACTTCTCCTCGGTAATCTATAAACAGAACTCATATCACTGAAATTACATAATAATGCTTAAATTCATTTATCTCACCATTTCACCTAAAATGGAACGTGAACTAAATATGAAAAATAGCAATTTAATGTCTACATCGAAATTCACGGTAAAAACTACAGGAATTTAAGACTATACAGA
Organism: Macrobrachium rosenbergii; assembly: GCF_040412425.1. Taxonomy (NCBI): domain Eukaryota; kingdom Metazoa; phylum Arthropoda; class Malacostraca; order Decapoda; family Palaemonidae; genus Macrobrachium; species Macrobrachium rosenbergii. The sequence continues at coordinate 89,138,040 of NC_089795.1, read as the reverse complement.
GAGAGAGAGAGAGAGAGAGAGAGAGAGAGAGAGAGAGAGAGAGCCAACCTTTCTTACATACACCTTCGCAATTTTGACCACAACCACTGACTGTTAAAATGAAAAAATACGAGACCTATTACCGAAAAGCAAAACCACATTAATTTATCATAAGTAACATATGCTATTTAAGGAGTATATCTGTAGATCTAAAAAAAATAATAATAATAATAAAAAATAAACCCCACAATGACCAAACATGACACCTGCTGACTCGCTGTTCGGGAGGGAAAGTATCTTGGCTCAGCATCTATGATTTATTTCAGCTTCCAACTTTTTTTTTATGTGACAAGAGACATCATCACTTTTGTTGCATATCATGACGCGGCAGAACACACAAAAGGAAAAGTTCGATTGTGGGGAGAAATAACAATATTTTCTATCTGGCGAGAGAGATTCGACAACGAATGAAAAATAGAAGACAATGGAACGATTGTTGTTTTCATCAAAGAATTGTTATTTGCACTCTGCAGTAAATAAGAATTGAGAATATTGAACAATCCGTCATATTTACTAACCCTCCACACTACAACATGTAAATAATGAGAGAGAGAGAGAGAGAGAGAGAGAGAGAGAGAGAGAGAGCTTTTACGTGTTGATTTAGCTGATGATTGGTTCCAACCATCGGGGGATTGAAGATTATATACAGTATATATATATATATATATATATATATATATATATATATATATATATATATATATATATATATATATATATATATATATCTGTGTGCGTGTGTGTGTGTGGTAACGTCGACTAGAGTTGCTGGATGGCGCGTCTGTGTCGTGGGATCGAGACTCGGCAGTGCCCGTCCATTTATCACATAAATTCCCCTTCGGTGATAATTCCCCATCGGGGATATTCCCAGGTAGCGTGATTTGATATTAAGCGACATTTGTAGCTTCATGATTGTATATTCACGGTGTGATTAAAAAAGGATTATATATATATATATATATATATATATATATATATATATATATATATATATATATATATATATATATATATATATATATTATATATATATATATATATATATATATATATATATATATATATATATATATATATACAACAGTACATTTCAAAAGATGAACCCTATTCATATGGAACAAGCCCACAGGGGGGCCTTCGCCTTGAAATTCTAACTTCCAAAGAATATGGTGTTCATTTTTTCTTTGAATCTTCAGCTGACAACCCTTACAGATAGAGTCAACTGACTATAAACCCAAGAGTGCTCCCAAGAGAAATCAACCTGAGAGAGAGGATATCGGAAAAGGTGATCAAGAAATAAATATGAGAAAAGAGAAAATAAATACGATACAGGTGAAATTCAGGAAACGTCAACAGTACCAGAGAGCAGGAATGAATTTGCTCCTCGCTTAAATATCTGGAGATCAGAGGATTCCTTAACTGCACTAAGCAAGCTATTCAGTATTAGAGTTGTAAACGAGATCAAATAAGTAAAAAAAATGCGTCGAAGTTTCTTCGGCGCAATCAAGTTTTCTGTACAGCAAATAATCAAGGCCACCGAAAACGGATCTATCTTGGGGTGGTCTCGGCATAATGCTGTATGAGCCGCGCCCCATGAATCTTTAACTATTGCCCGGTGGTGGCCTGGCCTATATCGCTGCCGGAAACACGATTATGGCTAACTTTAACCTTAAATAAAATAAAAACTACTGAGGAGGCTAGACGGCTGCAATTTGGTACGTTTGATGGTTGGAGGGTGGATGATCAACATACCAATTGGCAGCCCTCTCGCCTCCGTAGTTTTTAAGATCTGAGGGCGGATAGAAAAAGGTCGGACGGACAGACAAAGCCGGCACAATAGTTTTCTTTTCAGAAAACAAACTAGTTGCGAAACGTATCGTATCGTAGAAATGATAGCTGGCACTGCATCTTGGCTCATCCAACATGGTATCCAAGAACTTATCTAACTTATGTTTAAATACGACCACAGATATTTACGTTATGTTACTTTTGTGATACTTTCCACGCATTGATGGACATATAAAACAGGTTGGGGCACAGAGCACCTGACACAAGTCCTGGGATTATGGTGGAAATGGAAGGGGTAAAGCTTCTGGGTTTAATGGCTGTGTTGGTAGATCCAGAACCACGCTCTCTAATTTTGCATATGCACAGAATTTTACAGCGTTCATGCCTGGCCTACCCACGGGGTGTGAGAGAGAGAGAGAGAGAGAGAGAGAGAGAGAGAGAGAGAGAGAGAGTCGATTCGGAACCAGGCTCTCTTTGATTTTTACAGTCGTACAGAATTTTATAGCGTTCATGCCTAGCGTACCAAGTGAGAGAGAGAGAGAGAGAGAGAGAGAGAGAGAGAGAGAGAGAGAGAGAGAGAGAGAGAGAGAGGATCACCCAGAATTAAGGCCATAATAGTAACCTTTCGCAAAATGATATAACGAATGATTTTCACATTTACGACCAAACCAAACACTGTGACAAAATTAACTATTTTTCCACTTGCAAACTGTACTCAGTACCAACAAGAAAACAAAACGAACAACAAAACACACATGGTGAAAATAAGCTCAACACGAATTACAAAACCAATTGTGAAACCAAGGACAATTCACACAGGTAATGCCATGGAAGCCTTCTATTGAAGGCATTAAAGGTGCTTGAACTACAGTATCTACCTGGGAACTCCCTTTCCACGGCCAGGTGACTATTTAGGAGAGAGAGAGAGAGAGAGAGAGAGAGAGAGAGAGAGAGAGAGAGAGAGAGAGAGGTTACGCCCCACTAAGTCGGGATTACCTCGCGCTCCCGTTTGTAATCAAAAGAGTGCATATATTTTACAAAAACATCATCATACACTCTCTCTCTCTCTCTCTCTCACACACACACACACAAAACTATGGCCCACTATAACTGACTGACTATTAAGCAAGTAATTCAATATTTAGGTCAACGCAGCCATAATAAGGTTTCAATAAAAGGACCCATGACACTCCACCTACTCAACGGATCGAAACCTGGACATCTTGGTCGTGAGGCGAGTGGCGCATTATCAGGACGTTAGAGAAACATATAACATTTTTATCGCTTTAAGGCGATTACACAGAATTCCACCACACAAGAAATAATCTTATTTTACTCTTATTTTCACCGAACAGGCAACTATGACGATTCGACCATGTCGAATGAGAAAGGTGCCGATCGAATATCGATCTGGAAACCTGGAAACAATTTACTGGAAATCTATAACGGACGCCGCCTGTATTGACTCCCACTACTGGTATTTCACATTTTTTTTTATCCTATAAACAGCTTTTGCAAAACGTTTACTTTTCATTTTATACTTTATATGCTTTAAACAAATCTGTAACCTTAATTTCTATGTCTATTTATTTAATTTTATATTTTATACGCTTTAAAATCTGCAACCTTAATTTCTACGTTTATTTAATTTTATATTTAATATGCTTTAAACAAATCTGTAACCTTAAATTCGATCTCTATTTCATTTTATATTTCATATTCCTTACATGAATCTGTAACGTTTACTTCTGTAAATATACATACATTAATATACTCAGTGCCTGTCTACTAATTACACTTATAATACACACACACACACACACACACACTTTATATGTGCGTGTGTGTAGGTATGGAATGCATATATATATATATATGCATATATATATATACATACATATATATATATATATATATATATATATATATATATATATATATATATATATATATACATATATATATATATATATATATATATAAT
>NC_089795.1:89119229-89129229 GCF_040412425.1 Macrobrachium rosenbergii | reverse complement strand
TAATATCTCTATAACTACTTGCTACAACTAACGACATAACTTAAGCAGATGATCATCTGTGCACAAAACACATCACTTCTGGTGCAACGAAAGGCATTAGCAATGAGCATTCGCTAATCAAAGGGCGGGGGAACAGGAAATTGCAAATAGGAAATAATGCACCTCACTTTACTCGGCAAGGTCACACGCATTCAGGAGAACGAACGCCAAATTCTGATATATTCACGAAATCCCTCAATTTCAGTTTAAGTCAAAATTCAGCGCGCAAAAAAATCCCCCTTCCACGCTCAGAACCCCAAAAAGCCCAAGGTCTGTTATTTTTCCTCACCCTGCAAAATGCAAAGGGTGGAAAAATTGACAGAGAAAAGTAAAAGTGAAAGTAACAAAACAAGCGGCAAAAAATCGACCGAGCCATTCACTCCGAAGTTTAAAGCGGCCCGATTCCAGGTTGCCAGAATGCAAGTAACAACTGCGCTACTTGTGACACCACAAGTAACTTAAGTATCTAAATACGTATATATTTAAACACTACAATATTAATAAATGAAAATGTGGATGACAGCCAGATATAACTAAAGTTGAATGATGAGAAAGGAAATGAGAAAAAACACATGAAGACCCATGAACTCTCGCTCCGCAGATCAACCTCGGCTACAGGGCCAATGACCTTAGCGAACTCATAGTCAGGCTTTCTCTCTCTCTCTCTCTCTCTCTCTCTCTCTCTCTCTCTCTCTCTCTCTCTCTCTCTCTCACCACATACACACATAAACTAATAATATATATATATACCCAAATATATCTATATATACATATATATATATATATATTTATACAGATAGATGTGTGTATATTGTATACGTATGCAAACACACAATAATGTGCGTATAACAATATACATGAAACTCCGTTTTTTAAAACCCGAGTTCTTTTTTTAGTAACTTCTCTATCGATCGTCAGTGGCGTGAATAACCCCATGAGGAAGTATGAATCATTATTATTATTATTATTATTATTATTCATGAAATACCAAAACGAGGTTTAAAAATCAACGAGACAAACGCCTGGAACTGAGGGAGTTTCCCACGACTGAAAACACTGAAAGCTGCCTAACGTTCACAAGCCAATCGACTCTTGCGGTAACGAGAGAGAGAGAGAGAGAGAGAGAGAGAGAGAGAGAGAGAGAGAGAGAGAGAGAGAGAGAGAGAGAGGTTTACTCTGTTATCTACATGTACCTCTCGTGAATAACGAAGGGCAGACATGAAAGAACGGAAGAGACGAAAGGAGGCTAATCCCTCTAGACTCCCTTACTCCCCCCCCCCACCCTTAGCAGGTAAGATACCGGACGAAGTAGGAGGAGGAGGAGGAGGAGGAGGAGGAGGAGGAGGAGGAGGAGGAGGAGGAGGAGGAGGAGGAGGAGGAGGTAGAACAGACAAAAGCGACACTAGCAAGCGTGACCGTAACACCTGGGTGAAGGTCAACTGCTGGAAATGTTAAAATGTTGAAAACGACGAGCGCTTAATAAAGGTAATTTCAAATTGACGAGGAAATTTACCATCCCCCCAAAAGAATTAAAAGTTCCACGTACCTTATTAGTCATTCAGAATGCGATGATTAAGCTAATGCCCGCGGTAATTAGTTATGCTAAATTGGATGCCACACGCTGTCTTTGTTTTAGATGGGGTTCCTAGCGGTAAATTTATTATAATTTTGTAAAAATAAAAAAATAAATAAATAATAAAATTTACCAGAGCGTATCATCAAAAAATAAAAGGCAAATGTTGAGGAGAAAAATTACGTCATCAAATAATTCAAATGATAATTTATCTACGTATGCTCTTAAACACAGGACTAAATTTATTATAATATTGTAAAAAATATTTACGTGTCAATAAAAAAATTATTACAGGAAAAAAATGCGTCATTAAATAATTCACACTTTATCTCCGTAGGCCGTTAAATAAAAGCACGCGCATAAAACATATATTCATATGCATATAATTTACAACATGCATATAAAGCATATTCATATGCATATAATTAACTTCACGCATAAAAAATTCATATTCATATCATTTACAATTCACAAAATCATCATAATAATAATATGCCTTCTCTTTCCAAGGTTACATTCACACTCTCTCCTCAAAGATGTTACGAAGAAGCTGGGTAAAATAAATAAATAAATAAACAAATAAAAATAAAAAGTGGTACTTCCACACACTGCATTGAAGTCACCAAAAGTTCGGAGCAATTATCATTTCAATTTATTAATTATATTTCCTTGTAAACAACAAAAATCGGCCTTCAGACAGTGTAATGAATACCCGACATCAGAGAATTCCTGAATAAAACATATAAAAAGATTTGTTTATCTATTACCTGAGGCACACATGTTTACAGAGGGCCAGAAGACGCAGTGACACACAAACAAGGGAAAAAGTGAATTTCCAAGAACACGTTCACTCTCGGTGCCAGAGGGAAATATCTGACACATTAGATTATTCCAGGTTGCAAAAACAGAGCAATTTCCTGTTTTTTTTTTTTTTATGGCTATAAAGCTTCAATGACACAGCCAGGCTACGAAAATAGGGCTCTTTTGTCTTTTTTTTTTACTGATGTTACTTAAAAAATAAACAATGCACAATAATCTAATTTAATGGTAATAAATAACACTGAGCAACGGAAATTGTATAACTTTGACACTAGAAAATAAAATTATTAAAGTTTAGGATATACAGGGAACGTAGGACTTTAAATTCTCTCTCTCTCTCTCTCTCTCTCTCTCTCTCTCTCTCTCTCTCTCTCTCTCTCTCTCTCTGTGATTAATAATACAGAGCAACGGGAATTGTCAAAATGTATAAGTTCGAAAATACAAAAATATCGTTCAAGTTTAGGATATGCAATGCCCTTGCAACTGTAATCTCTCTCTCTCTTTCTCTCTCTCTCTCTCTCTGATGAAAAATAAAAGCCACGGAAACTGTCAAAACGTATAAATGACGCTACAAAGATATAATTCGATTTCAGGACATACAATGCACTTAAGACTTTAAATCTCTCTCTCTCTCTGAACTGTACAAAAATACCATTCGATTTCAGGATTTACAGTGCACTTACGACTTTAAATCACAGGCCAGCCAACCATAATTACCTCCATATAACAATAACTCAACACTGACAGGGTATTTAATCGCGTACGTACAAACGAATCTACAGAATGAATGTGGACAGTGTCCCCATTGCGAACAGGTCTCTTTAGTTACGGTAGCCATACAGTACAAAGTCTAAGGAATGATCGACTTCCTAATGGCATGGTCTGGGGTCATTAACTCTCCAGGTAATGTTATGTTACCTGCACTTCCATTACCCTACACCAACGACGACGGCATTACCTTCTTGCATCATTGATGATCGTAAGTTGTGAGTTGTTGTCTTACGTCCTGGCCTTTTTTTTTTTTTTTTTTTTGCTTTGATTCTCATTGAATTTTTCTTAAACGATTCCCTTTATATTTTTCTTAAACGATTCTCTTTGAATTTTTCTTAAATGATTCTCTTTGAATTTTTCTTGAATGATTCTCTTTCAATTTTTCTTAAATGACCCTCTTTGAATTTTTCTTAGAAGTGACGATTTTCGTCCTACTTTAATTTATATCTGTTTTGCTTTGCCAATTCTTCTTACAATAATTATAAGTAGTTTTCCTACTGCCCCGTCTTAAAATGGAGGAATTTTTTTTTTAAGGTTTCTAAAATATTTTTACTTTTAAAAAATGTGTAACAGGCCGATAGGTGTGTGTGTATGTATGTACGTATGTATGTATATATATATATATATATATATATATATATATATATATATATATATATATATATATATATATATATATATATATATATATATATATATATATATATATATATATATATAGAGAGAGAGAGAGAGAGAGAGAGAGAGAGAGAGAGAGAGAGAGAGAGAGATACCATATACTCATTTTCCAATTTACATGGGTTGGAGACACAAAAGAAAAACCTTCTGATTCTTTGCAAATATCTAGACAGATGAAGGCGCTGGACCCAGGCCCTTTCATCGACAGCGATATTTGCCAAGTATAGCAAGAACAAATAATTCATCAATACATGAGAACACTGTGTTGCTGAGGCAGTAATGAAGTCATATTTCATTCATTTTTACTGAATAAGAGCGCATTAGAACTACATTTGTCATCTCTGGAATACAGTTGTTTTGATCAAAACAAGACAATTCTTCCGTAAAAACAACGGCAGCATTAGGGAGACCTAAACAACAACACAACTCTAGATTTGAAACAGTTGTTTTGCTCAAAACGAAAACAATTCCTCCGCAAAAACAACCGCAACTGTAAGAGATCTAAACAACGACACAACCCATGATTTGAAACAATTGTTTTGCTCAAAACTAAAGCAAATCTTCCGCAAAAACAACGGCAACCAACTGTAAAAGATCTAGGCATAGGGACACCTAAACAACTGTAAGAGATCTACAGTACTAGAAATAGGGAGACCTAAACAACTAGACACGACCCTACATTTGAAACAGTTGTTTTGCTCGAAACGAAAACAAACTTTCCGCAAAAACAACGGCAACAGTAAGAGATCTAAACAACTACACACGACCCTAGATTTGAAAGCTGTTTTGCTCAAAACGAAAACAAATCTTCCACAAAAAACAACGGCAGCATTAGGGAGACCTAAACAACTACACACGACCCTAAATTTGAAGCAGTTGTTTTGCTCGAAACGAAAACAAACCTTCCGCAAAAACAACGGCATCTCTAAGAGATCTAGTCCTAGGCAGCCCTAAACAACTACACACGACCCTAGATTCCTAAGGGAGACTTTCTTTCAAGCTGCAGCGAAGGGCGCGGGCTCCAATGTCAAGGCCCTCCTACCTGCCTACGAGGGTGGGCGGGGCCTTTTATTATGATGCCAATTTCCCGGCGCAAGGAACAGCAGTTCCTATTCTCTCGTAGAAAACATTTTTTATTATTGTCTTTGGGGAGAGGTACTGGTGGGGGGAAGGGGGGAGGAGTGAAATCAAGATAGAAAGAGCTAGAAATAGTTGAGTCTTGCATTTTCGTCGGAAGATTGAAAAAATATATATGAAACAATAGAACTGAGATGAAGATACATTCTCCTTAGTTGCATTTTTTATATTATATTTTCATAACATACTTTAAATTGTATTACAATTCAAAATTAAAACAATAACTACACTGCATCTCTTTAACATATTTCACATTGCACTACAGATTAACAAATCAAGAAATAACTACATTATATCTTGATGATATACTTCACAATGTATTATAGAATATCAAATCAAAACAATGACACCAGGCTTTAGTAAAGTGTGTACCAACATCCCAAAAAAATACATTTTTTCTACCTTGACTGTCCAGAGCACACGTTAATCTAAAGCCCTCTCGATACGAACCATTACTGTAAACAATAAACACTTACGGAATTTCACAACGCACATAAACACGCAACGCCAAAGCATAATATGAAAATGGCATGTCCATTAGCAAAAATAATCTCAGTCAGGCAGATATGGGAGAGATAGCATAACGGCGGGAACATTAAAACATCCGGTTAAGCCATTCATAGAGGCCAATCAATTTTCATTTACTAACTATACAAGTGAAAAATGAGCGGAAGTTTCTTCGGCGCAATCTAGTTTTCTGTACAGCCTGCTACTGCGTATAATCAAGGCCACCGAAAATAGATCTATCTTTCAGTGGTCTCAGTATAGTGCTGTATGAACCGCGGGCCATGAAACTTTAACCACGGCCCGCTGGTGGCCTATCCTACATCGTTGCCAGAAGCACGATTATGGCTAACTTTAACCTTAAATAAAATAAAGACTACTGAGGCTAGAGGGCTGCAATTTGGTATGTTTGATAACTGGAGGGTGGATGATCAACATACCAATTAGCAGCCCTCTAGCCTCAGTAGTTTTTAAGATCTGAGCGCTGAGAGAAAAAGTGCGGACAGAATAAAGTGCGGACGGGCAGACAAAGCCGGCACAATAGTTTTTTACAGAAAACAAAAAGAAAAAAATTAAACCCAACTGCTAAATAAAGAAAGAGGAGGAGAGAAAATGAGGAAGTAAGAGAGAAGCCAAAAAAGAGAGAAAGAGAACGGGAGATAAAAAGAGCATGAGAGACTGAGAAAAAGAGAGCCAGAAAGAGACAGATAAGAAAGCTTAAGAGAACGAGAGACAGACTGAGAAAGAAAGCGAGAGATAGATAAAAAAAGAGAGAGAGAGAGAGAGAGAGAGAGAGAGAGAGAGAGAGAGACAGCAGCCCAAAGAGAGAAAGAGAACAAGAGAGAAAAAGAGGGCGAGAAAGAGAGAAAAAGAGGGCTAGAATGAGAGAGATTAAGGAAGCTTTAGAGAGAGAGAGAGAGAGAGAGAGAGAGTAAATGTTATTCAGAGTCTTTAGTAGGAGAGAGAGAGAGAGAGAGAGAGAGAGAGAGAGAGAGAGAGAGAGAGAGAGGTCCAGCAGCACACAACCGGAACCAACCAAAGCTCAGCAGGGAAGTTCCAACGGAGGGGCTAAGGACCTCTTCGGCAGAATAGGCGTGGGAGAGAAGCAACGGCGATGGGAAGGAAAGCCGTGGGCGGCCGCCCAGGCGAGAGTTGAAAAGGGCGTTTTTCCTCCGTCGGCGCCTGCTTCCCCTATGGAAAACGGTCGCAAGAAGCCCGTATTAACGGACAAACATTATCCCCAGGTCAAACCTTATAGGGGCCACTTCCTCTAATTGTAATTGTTGTTTTTGACTGAACTGGCTTTATGCCAGCACGGGCTCTTGCTCACAGAGCAGCCGGTAAAATTTCCCTCTCGGTTTTTATGGATAACGGTACTGGAGTTAATTTATACCTTTATTTAATTGTTTTAATTATATAATAAATACATGTGAATAACGGTGTGCAAATTGTTACGTTATCTCAATAGAATGACCTTGACATTTCTTAATTAGTAAATATATGAATAACGGTACGCAAATTTTTACGCTACCTTAACAGAACATCCTCAAATTTTGTTTTTTTTTTTTTAAAAGTTTAATATTCCAGATAATATCAAGATAAAAATGGATTGACATAATGTATATTCTGTATGAGCTGATAGATATATGTCAAGAGAAGTATCGATGGAGAAATATTTATCTACTTTCTTTCACTGCACCTCCTTTCACATTCTCTTTCTTCCTTCTTACTTTCCACCATCTCCTAATAATTAGTGCAGCTGCGAGGTTTTCCTCCTGTTACAGCTTTAAAACCTTTTACTGTCAATTTCCGTTTCAGCGCTGAATGACCTCATAGGTCCCAGTGCTTTGGCCTAAATTCTATATTCAATTCAATTCAACTAATTCTTTAGTGATTGTTAATTAATATTTCTGTATCAGCTAGACTGACTAGTAAAGAGTTTACAGAGAATTCTGAATTAATAAATTCTGAATTAATATCCAAATCAGCTATACCAACTGAAGCAATAATGTCTCTGCATCAGCTGAATTTCTTTACAAATTCTCTGCAATCTGCAACAGAATCTTGACGTCTTGAATTCAAATCCTCCTCATAGATATTCAATTACTTCTCCCTCTCATTAAAGGCGAAAATGTCTCGGAGGGACGCGAGGCAAATATTTTATGAAACACTTAATTTAAATGCGCGCTGCAAGCTATTGCACTCACACCTACACATAACCAGTATACTGCGGTGTAGGTATTACGAAAATTTCCATCTAGGCCAAGCCGTTTCTGGTACTACTAAAATACATTGAGTGTTGAGTATAAAATGAACAAGGGAGTTAATTTCTATTATGCTATAGTACAAGAGGCATCACTATAGTACAGTAGGTAGTAGAAACTACCCAAATGTTGTGAGAGAATTTGATGAACATCCGATAAATGACCAGCCTTCAGATTTTCATTGTATGTTATACATTTTGACAGACCACAAATCACTCTCATTTTATTTCCTAGTCTCTTCTTATCTTCACAACCGGCTGCAACCCAAAACAGTCGACTAATAACCAGGTGCATAATTCACTGCTTAAGTCAACAGAGGCATACCGGATTTTTAATGGGAATGAACCCCTGCTTGTTCATGCCTTGTACTGGGAAAGACTACAGGTCTATCAAGATATGGAGAGAGAGAGAGAGAGAGAGAGAGAGAGAGAGAGAGAGAGAGAGAGAGAGAGAGAGAGAGAGAGAGAGAGAGAGAGAGAGAGATTCAAAACTATCCTTGCTTTCACTAAGAAAAAACTCATAAAGAGAGAGAGAGAGAGAGAGAGAGAGAGAGAGAGAGAGAGAGAGAGAGAGAGAGAGAGAGAGATTCAAAACTATCCTTGCTTTCACTAAGAAAAACTATTGATTATCACTATAAAAACTATAAATAGAGAGAGAGAGAGAGAGAGAGAGAGAGAGAGAGAGAGAGAGAGAGAGAGAGAGAGAGAGAGAGAGAGAGAGAGAGAGAGAGATTCAAAACTATCCTTGCTTTCACTAAGAAAAACTCATAGAGAGAGAGAGAGAGAGAGAGAGAGAGAGAGAGAGAGTTTCGAAACTATCCTTGGTTTCACTAATAAAAAAACACAGAATCAATAAAATACAAACAGACTCAAGTAACACAAAAATTACTCCAAAACAAATTTCAAGCCAGTACAGTAATGATCCAAAGTAACAAAGAAAAAAAAAAAAACATATTTACCAAAACAAAAAAATGCCATAAAATAGACCACCACTAAACAGAGATAAATGGCGCCTTCTGTATCGTAATCATCTCCACTACCTCACGCTAATTACCCTTGGAGGGTCATTATTAGAATGCACACCCTCAGTCATTTCTACCTTTCACTTCTGATATACTCTTCCGGGGAGGGGCACCCAGATCTCCCCCTCTCACCGCCCCCCCTTAAAAAAGTAGAGGGCATCCGCCCACTTCTTCCCGTTAAATTAACCTGTGTTTTGGAACGGTAACTGGAGCAGAAAATGGCAGGAATGAGCCAATTTTGTTTTTCTGGAAGAGTTTCAGTTTCCATGTCTTGTGACTTTTAACAATTCCTTTTACATGAGCGCAGAGTTCATATGAACTGTACTTGCTATTGTCTTTTACAAAATTGATAAAATCTGTACTTAATGTCATTTTGTCATTTGTATCATTTATAATAATCACAACACAAGCTTCACGAAACACGATAAAGGGCACAAACTGACAGTCAAAATGCCATAAACAATCAGAAAATATTTAGGGGAAAAAAAAGGCGACAGGCAATAAATGCACTTATGTCTGCCACCTCTTGTTAAATAAACACACTCGTATAATAACACCTTTTAGTTTATTATTATTATTATTATTATTATTATTATTATTATTATTATTATTATTATTATTATTATTATTACTGAAACTGAACCTAGAGTAGGGTTCAAAAGCTTTTATAAATTTTACACAAGCCTTAAACAATTATATGATTGTGGACCCTTTAGATTATTATTATTATTATTATTATTATTATTATTATTATTATTATTATTATTATTATTATTATTCAGATGGTGAACCCTATTCATCTGTAACAAGCCCACCAACAGGGGACACTGACTTGAAATTCAAGCTTCCAAAAAATACCATGGTGTTCATTAGAAAGAAGTGATAGGAGTAACAGGAAATTTAAAATAAGAAAAAATAAATGAACAAATAAATAAATAAAAACGATAAAAAAATTAAGTATATTATAACCGCTACACAGCTTCATATCTGTTCCACAGTTCCACAGCAAATGAAACTAAAATGTCTAAGACAAGCCAAAAGACTTACCACCAAAACTTTAGCTGTATGTCAGCAACAGACGCATTTCCCGTGCGCCACGAGAGTGTAAAATCGTATCTTCTAATTCACTGAATATTATCAATACGCAACTAATCATTCGGACAGACGCAATGGAAAGAGGTCGGCTAAATGAAA
>NC_089795.1:89104229-89114229 GCF_040412425.1 Macrobrachium rosenbergii | reverse complement strand
CAATTTAAGGTGGAAATCTTCTTTACACCTGTGCACAAATGTGCTAGCTACTCTTGATAGATTTGAAAGAATCTTCATTATCCGTTAGAATGTTTTTTTTTTTTACTTCCTGCCATAAAAATTGGGATTTTTTTCTTCCTGCCATAAAAATTGGATTTTTTTACTTCCTGGCATAAAAATTGGGAAATATGTTTTTTTTTTCCTGCCATAAAAATTGGGAAGTTTTTTCTTCCTGCCATAAAAATTGGGAAATGTTTTTTCTTACTTCCTGCCATAAAAATTGGGAAATGTTTTTTCTTACTTCCTAACATAAAAATTGGGAAATATGTTTTTTTTTTTCTTCCTGCCATAAAAATGGGGTAATATTTTTTTTCTTCCCGCCATAAAATTTGGGAAATATTTTTTTTCTTCCTACCATAAAAATTGGGAAATTTGAGTTATTTTCTTCCTGCTAAAAAAATTGGGAAATTTTTTTTTTCCTTCCTGCCATAAAAATAGGGAAATATATCACTGGAAAACACCCCTTGTGAATAACACAAAGGCTCCTACTAACATAATTACCCTTATAGGGTATACCAAAATGATAACTACGATTCCTGATGATAATGTCATTCACTATCATCCTATATCTATGACATTCACAGTCAAGCGTTACAAACTTTTAACAAAAAACGCAATTATGACCAGTAACATAACATTAATAATTATCAACACCAACAAGAAAAGCAACCATTAACAACAACAAGCAAGGCAATAATTAACAAGTAGAAAAGCAATTAACAACAACAACAAGAAAAACAATCATTAACAACAAGAAAGGCAATAATTTACAAGTTGAAAAGCAGTTATCAACAACAACAACAAGAAAAGCAATCATTAACAACAAAAACAAAGGCAATGATTAACAAGAAAAGCAATTATCAACAACAACAACAACAAAAGCAGTTATCAACAACAAGAGAAGCAATTATTAACACCCACAAAAGCAATTATTAACAACAACCAGAAATGAAATCGGTAACAACAACAACAGGGGCAACAATTATCACCAAGCAGAAAAAGCAATTACCAACAAAACAAAAAAAAATCAATTATCAACAACAACAAGAAAAACAATCACTAACAACAACACACAGAGAGTAAAGGAGGAGGGAGAGAGAAGCAAAGATGACACTACTCGTGAAGCACCCCTTGCACATAACGAAGCCTTACAAAGCTACATTCCAAACCACCTCCTCCCACTCCCTCCCCCTCTCCCCCACCCTCCCCCGAGTATAATAATCAGTCTCCTTTCTATCTCCACTTCCTGTTTGCCCTCCCTACGAGACATCAAGGTGTAGCAAATCAAACAGGAGAATGATACGGGTAACTGAGAAGGGATTATCGCGTGCCTAAATATGTAGCCCGGGCAGAATAGGGCAAAAGCACTGCGAATTATTTGGGTATAACTAAAGAGAACACTATTGCTATCATCGTTCAGAAGATAAAATTCCTGTTTATATGGAACAGAAGCCAATGACTCGAAATAATGTGGTGTTCATTTGAAAGAAGTTACAGAAGATATTATTATTATTATTATTATTTTATTATTATTATTATTATTATTATTATTCAGAAGATAAACCAAGCCTGTATGGTAACAAATAGTGTGGTGTTCATTTGAGAAGCAGAAGATATTATTATTATTATTATTATTATTATTATTATTATTATTATTATTATTATTACTGAAGATAAACTGGAACAAGCCTTCTAAAGAATGACTTGAAATTCAAGCGTTCATTTCAAATTATTATTATTACAGAAGATAATAGGAAATGAGACAATAAGAAATTCAAAGAAAGTGTTCATCAGTTAAGAAGATAATAGGAAACGCAAAAAGAAGAGATCAGTTATCAGAGAAAAAAAGGATAAATTATTAAATAAATAGATCAAAATATGAATAAATTATTAAAATACAGGAAGAACACATCAAGAGCCTTTCATTCTAACACCCTGAGCATCTCAAAAATAAAATATCCAAAATTCTCCATTTTCGATACAACCTTAACCCTGCATAATAACCAACATTTTCTTTCTCGCAAGTTGAACAATGTTGCACCACCTGCAGAGACCTTAAGCACAATGCAACATACTTTCACAAGCATGCAATTAAATAAACTTCAAGGCCCTTATTATGAAACACCGAACAGCCACACGACGGAAGACGTACTGGCGAACTGTAAGCAATCAGAACGAAACGCATCTCCTTTTAATTCCACTTTTGACGTTCACGCATTATTCATCGTGACAGTGCTCGCAGGTCACATGACAGTTGCCGTCTGACTGTCTGTCTGTCACAGCAGTTCCTGTCTCCACCAGTTCGTGAGGCAGAATCCCATACGGGCAAATTGCGACCTCGAATCAAAGGGGATACAGTTTACAATAAGTGAACTTCGAATCAAAGGGGATACAGTTTATAATAAGTGAACTCCGAATCAAAAGGGGATCCAGTTTATAATAAGTGAATTTCGAATGAAAGGGAATATATTTATAAGTGGACTTCGAATCAAAAGGGGATACGTTTATAAGTGAACTTTGAATAAAAGGGGATACAGTTTATAATAAGTGAACTTCAAATCAAGGGGGATGCAGTTTACAATAAGTGAACCTCGAATCAAATGGGGATACAATTTATAATAGGCGAACTTCGAATCAAATGGGGATACTGTTTGTAATTAATGAACTTCGAATCGAGGGGGATACAGTTTACAATAAGTGAACTTCGAATCAAAGGGGAGACAGTTTATAAGTGGATCAAAAGGAGATAGTTTATAAAAAGTGAATTTCGAATCAAAGGGAATACAGTTTATAATGAGTGAACTTCGAATCAAAGGGGATACAGTTTATTAGTGAACTTCGAATCATAGGGGATACAATTTATAATAAGTGAACTTCGAATCAAAAGTCTAGATTTTATATGTGAACTTTGAATTCAACACTCAAAGGAAGGTTGATAATGGTAAAAGAGGAACACTGATAACGGTGATAGTGGAGACAGGTATCGAGTGCATCCTTTATCAGCACAGACACCTGCTATGCTTGATAAGGAGAAAAACAGAATCTAAAAGTGATTATGAAACACTGAATTAAATCATACCCGACGTCATTTTAGTTACCACACAGCCACAAAATAATGCGCACTACCTCTCCGGGCCGACTAAACTCATTAAAGATTTTCTATATAAACCATGACAACCTGTACACGAAGAGGGTTTATGATAAAACGTCATGCTCTTAAACTTAACAATGGATATCTGCCTGGGATATTTATGAAATTCCATTACGCTGTAAAAGACAAGAGGGAATTTTTTTTTTTATCTGATAGCTGAACCACAACAAGTAAAAGTGAAAAGTCTTCCGTTCCCCAAAAGCGTTCAGAGACATTTTTACCTTTAAAGGCTTTACTATCTGTAACTTTAAAGGCTTTACTATCTTTAAGTCTAAAAGCTTTACTTTCTAAAATACTGAAGTTTTACTTAACATACAGTATATAATTTTTTTTTACCGCATTCCCTTCAGATTCCAAATTGCAATTCCCATATTCCTAAATGCATGTAACCCCTCAAAAAAAAAAAACATGAATTTGGACTAAATAAACTGCATGCGTAGTCGTATACATAATTTCTTTACCAAAAGACAACCTTTAACCAGAAAAACGTCTTAACCAAGAAGTTAAAATTCAAAGTGGCAAAAATTACAAAGAAACATTTCTGTAGGAGCAGACGTTGGTGTTGGCCAGTAATATGGCTTCCTGATGATTCACAATGACATATATATACCCACCCCACTACCACCCCATGAGAGAGGTATGGCTCCCCCCTACCCCAACCCCGATACCCTTGGAAACCTGAACACAACACTTTAAGATAGCACAAGCATCTTCTTCGTTTATTTTCGTTCCCTCTTCTGACAGTTGTCCCTTTTTGCAGACGTGAGCCATCTAGCAAGCCTACATAAAATAGTAGGTAAAAGATCCTAGAATAGTTACACTTCATTGTCTGACTCTGGGGATATTATATTATATATATATATATATATATATATATATATATATATATATATATATATATATATATATATATATATATATATATATACATTTATGTATATATATATTATTATATATATATATATATATATATATATATATATATATATATACATATACATATATATTTGGAAATTTATTTTTTTCAAGAGAAAGGTGTCATCAAATGTCAACGGTGACAGGGATACCCGACAATCACTTTCACCTAACACTTCCCAAAAGAACAAGAATTTATCCCTGCGTATTCTGAAGTGATGTAACTGGAACAAGAATGAGTCAAACATGGAAAATGTAAACAGGAACGAACTCCTGGAAATGTCCCTTACGACCACAAATTTTGATATAAAAAGTTTAACCTGGAAGGAAATGGGATTCGGTGTGCCCAGCTCAGCACCAGAAAATACTGCGATGCAAAAGGTCCACTTTGTGATCTTTTTTTACTATGTGGTCAGAAGGGACACTAATAAAATCTAAGTAGGTTTTTTTATTTTTTTTTTTTTTTTTACAAATGAAAAGGGCGAATCCAGGTATTCTGCCATGCTAAGGAAAACCTCTCTCTCTCTCTCTCTCCTCTATATATATATATATATATATATATATATATATATATATATATATATATATATATATATATATATATATATATACTATACATACACACACACACACACATATATATATATATATATATATATATATATATATATATATATATATATATATATATATATTTGTAAAGGTAAAATATGTATTAAATTCCGGCTGAAACACCTTGGGAACAATTTGTCGACACATACGAGTATGGATCTGTTCCTGAGATGTTGAAATGGAATCACAGACTGACTGCATTAAAAATGGGAAACAAGTTAAAACAAAAAGTTCAGTATTTTATCATTCTGCTGGAAACTAAGTACATCAAGAATGGAAAAACAAACATCTGTGAATACAAACATTACTCGGAAGAGTCAGAACCGCAACACGTGACCTGTTAAGCTCCGTGTAAAAAAATACAGATGAAAAAGAAAGCAAGCAAACTTGAACAAAAAAGTAATAGGAGGTCTGTTGTTCTATATCAGACAACCAAACAACATCTGCATGGGCGTTAACACATACAATGCAGACTGCATCTTAAACGACATGCAAGATCCATGCATCATCCGCAAACAATGCAACTGGGTGAAAATTCAGGTCAATCGTAAGAATACCGTTTTGTGTATGTATGTATGTATAACTACGATTTTTAAATGGCTCTAAAAAAGGAACTGCCACCATTACGAATACAATTTTATTATGTATGTTTGTATGTATCTGTAACTAAGATTTTTAAATGTGTAACTACGATTTTTAAATGGCTCTAAAAAAGGAATTGCCACCATTACGAATACAATTTTATTTATTTATGTTTGTATGTATAAGTACGGTTTTTAAATGGTTTAAGAAGAAACTGCCTCCATACGAAACCAGATATACAGCTATGAAGGGAAGTTTCCAAGCGCATGACACAAATACCCGATATCTCGTCTCAATAAACCCAGAGACGTGGCACGCATCTTAATGCCATAACATAATCTTGTCAGTCCTGGCTTTCTCTTGTGTACGAATGTCTTCCTGCCCCTAAACTCCCTCCCTTTTCCGTGGGGAGGAGGAGGAGGAGGAGGAGGAGGAGGAGGAGGAGGAGGAGGAGGAGGAGGAGGAGGAGGAGGAGGAGGAGGAGGAGGAGGAGGAGGGAGCACGTGCCCAGAATCCAGTTTTTTGTGTCTTTCGCAGACCCTTGGCAGATGATATTACCGTAAAGCCGTAACTGGATGACATCTGACCTTCATATGCAATTTACCTACAAGCGGGAGGTGTTTACAAACAGAAAAACATTTTTGCTTAATAGAACAGATAATACAATTTAGGCAGAAGACCAAGCTCTGGGACCTATGAAGTCACTCAGCGCTGAAACGGAAATTGAGAGTAAAAGGTTACAAAGGTGTAACAGGAGGAAGACCTTTTACAGTTGCACTATGAAGCAATTGTTGGGAGAGGGTGGAAAGCAACGATGGAAGAAAGAGAATATGAACGGAGGTACAGTAAAAGGCATGAAAGGTGTTGCAGCCAGGGGCCTTAGGAAGAGACGCTGCTAAGAACTTTAAGTAACGCCTACAGTGCACCGCATGAGGTGCACTGACGGCACTGCACCCCTATGGGGAGCATGGCTGCTTAAGATGCTGAATTTTGGTTTGCTCGACAGATCCAAGAATGCCTGCGCAGATATCGCGGTCCTAAGCGAATCGTGAAGGCTGGTCGACTCTGTTCATATAACTGGGTTATTGGCGAGATTTCCAAAATTGGTCGGTTTGACATTATTCCATGACAAAGCAAGAAACTATCAAAAAAAGATATACGTCATCAAAAATGAAATCGGTCAAAAATCATTGACTCAAGTTGTGTTAAGCATTATGATTTCGCCTTAAAAGTAAACACTGAAAATTATAGCACAATAAACTATGCTTCAAAAGAAACTATATATCCTGGACATTTGACCACCACTATCAATATCCTAAAAAAAAAAAAGTCTGCATTTTCAGAAATAAAATCGGTCAAAAATCTTTGACTCAAGTTTTGATAAACATTATCATTTCGCCCTCTTAAACATTTAAAATAATAGCACAAAAAAAAAAAGCTTACTAAAAGCAACCCCTTATACTGAACGTTAGACTACCACTATCAACATCCCAAAAGCAGTAAACAAAAAACAAAAACAAAAAAAAAGCATAAAAATGTCATTGGTTTCACTGACGTCCTTCCATTATCTTTTTCTCTTGTCGAACGCAAATCCTTGAGACAACAGTTAAGTAATCATGAGAATAAATGATTTTGCAAGTTTCACTTCGCCTCAAAGGGTAAAGGACTTCTCGGCCGCATCACGCTTTTAGCATTTTCAGTCAAACAATACAAAAAACAAAACTTAAACTTCATCTAAGTTCGGTCATTAAATGAAGGTCACTGTTAAGAATTAAGGTCACATATAAATGGAAATACTTCTGCTAAAAATATTCCTCTTTCTCCATTTCCTTAATGGTGAGGCCTTAGAATACCATAATTCCCAGGGTCATAACAATGCCCATTGAGTTGCCAGTCCCTATGGCCTCTGCATAAAATACCTTAGAATTCCACAATTCCCATGGCCATAACAATGCTCACTGAGTTGCCAGTCCCTATGGCCTCTGCATAAAATACCTTAGAATACCATAATTCCCATGGCCGTAACAATGCCCACTGAGTTGCCAGTCCTTACGGCCTCTGCATAAAATACCTTAGAATCTATAATTCCCATGGCCATAACGATGCCCACTGAGTTGCCAGTCCCTATGGCCTCTGCATAAAATACCTTAGAATACCATAATTCCCATGGCCATAACAATGCCCATTGGGTTGCCAGTCCCTATGGCCTCTGCATAAAATACTAACCAGGTGAGGACGGGGATATATCTACAAGATTGGTTTGAGCTGTACCAGATCACAATACTGCCCTAAAATGGGAGACTGCGGTATCTGCAAAAATACAAAACTGAGAAAAATGGTGGATACTGCAGTTTTCCCTTGCCTTACTACTGATTTTGCAGATACTGCAAATGGGACCGCCTAAATACTCGTGGAAAGCATTGAAGAATCATTCTGAAACTGCAGTAACTTGTGTATTAGTGTTTCACGAGCCCACTACTAAGTAACATATCTCAATTTCGAAAATTTTGCAGATACTGCAGTTTTCCATTATAGGGCAGAATACGATACGCGCATTGTACAAGGGACCTCGCCGAGGTGACGACACTTACTTAAGTAACATGGGAGATGGGGGCGGGGGGATCTGGGTGAGTCGGCTGGGTGAGTCACCCTCTGATGTCTTATGCATGAAGCGAAAGATTTATCGCAACCATTTCCCAGATAAACAAATCGCTGTGATAACGAATAACAAATAAGAGACAAGAGACGAGAAGTCTGCTATGACTTAAATACCTCATGTTCTTCTTCAAAACACAAAAAACAAGTGAAAAATGAGCCGAAGAACTTCGGCGCAATCGAGCTTTCTGTACAGCCGCTACAGCGTATAATCACGGCCACCGAAAATAGATCTATCTTTCGGTGGTCCCTGTATAATGCTGTATGAGACGCGGCCCATGAAACTCTCGGCCGGCCGTGGTGGCCTGTCTTCTATCGTTCCCAGAAACACGATTATGGTTAATGTAACCTTAACAAAATCAAAACTACAGAGGCTAGAGGGCTGCAATTTGGTATGTTTGATGAATGGAGGTTGGATGATCAACATACCAATTTGCAACCCTCTAGCTTCTGTAGCTTTTAAGATGTGAGGGCGGACAGGAAAAAGTGCGGACAGAAAAAAGTGCGGACGGACAGACAAAGCCGGCACCATACTTTTCTTTTACAGAAAACTAAAAATACCTTTTTTTTTACAACACTGTATAATCAAATTTATGCAAAGGTGAGAGATACCTTCTTAAAGAACGGGAAGCCAACTGGAGAACTATATACATATTTGTACGATTTCTGGCAAGCACTGCTTGCAAGGGAAATATCTCACAGTTCCTTGGAAAAAGTATACTGAGAGTTGAAGAAGCAGCTGTTCAAAAGACCAGAGTTCCCGTCACGTTCTTGGTTCACAAGGGAACAGGACAATGCAAGCATCTAGTTAGAAATTGTTTTCACCTGCCTGAAGGCACTTCTAATATCACTTGTTGTCGCCAGATTCTCATTTCAATGGAAGTCAAAAATAGCTCAACAAAATTATGAAAAAAATTCAAAATGGCTCCTCGTGAAAACAAAATCTACAATGAACCTCTTTTACTTATACATAATTCACACATCTCGTGAAAACAAAATCTACAATAAACCTCTTTTACTTATATATAATTCACACATCTCGTGAAAACAAAATCTACAATGAACCTCTTTTATATATATATAATTCACACATCTCGTGAAAACAAAATCTACAATGAACCTCTTTCATTTATATATAATTCACACATCTCGTAAAAACAAAATCTACAATAAACCTCTTTTACTTATATATAATTCACACATCTCGTGAAAACAAAATCTACAATGAACCTCTTTTACCTATATATAATTCACACATCTCGTGAAAACAAAATCTACAATGAACCTCTTTTACTAATAGATGAAAACAAAATGACACTTATATTTCATCTCGTGAAAACAAAATCTACAATGAACCTCTTTTACTAATAGATAATGACACTTATTTCGTGAAAATAAAATCTACAATGAACCTCTTTTACTTATAGATTGACACTTATTTCGTGAAAACAAAATCTACAACGAACCTCTTTTACTTATTATATAATTCACACGTATTTCGTTACCTTCATCTAGAACGCACAATAATATTCTAGCCAATACAATATTACTCACTCAAGCACTGTGCGTCACATTCAAAGATAAAAAAGTAATAAATCTGCAATTTTGTGGAGAGCCGAGTTCAATCTCAACTCGAACCACGCACCGTCAGAATGCGTAACACCAAACAAAACACGAAATCGTATTTCAAGGCAGGCACAAACGTGTCAGTGAGTCGAACAGCACAGAAAAACACAGGCCAGGAGGCGACCTCGAATAAACGACCAGCATTGTGGGACGGAGTGGAATTCTTACAACTTCAAAACATTGGGTTACTATGCTGTAACAAGTAAAAATTGCGAAAAAAATTTCTTCGGTGCCATCGAGCTTTCCGTGCAGCCACTACAGCGTACGATCAAGGCCACCACAAAAATCTATCTTTCGGTGGTCTCGGTATAATGCTGTATGAGCCGCGGCCCATGAAGATTTAACCACGGCCCGTTGTTGCCTGTCCTTATCGCTAACTTTAACCTTAAATCAAGATAA
>NC_089795.1:89086729-89099229 GCF_040412425.1 Macrobrachium rosenbergii | reverse complement strand
TCTTAACTCCGAGACGAAATCATACTGACGTATAAGGGAATATGAATTGAGTCGTTTAGAGATTCTTGAAAAGAGGAATCGAACAGATTCTGTCCAGATTTATTTTGAAACATATTTTGCACTCTCACGTGACTGTGGATTTGTTTCTCCAAATGAATAACTGATATTGTATAAAATTTAGATGTTATTTCAAGAGGTGTTCCGTAATGCAATTACTTGGTGAAAATTGTACGATAATGTTTGTAAATAAAATTCAGTCGTTGCAAGAAAAATTCTCCACCAAAAACAGTAAAAACCACAGAAACCAATGCGCTCTCTCTCTCTCTCTCTCTCTCTCTCTCTCTCTCTCTCTCTCTCTCTCTGATCGTGAGAAGCGAGGTAAACAAAAGACGTATGTGTCCATTGCTCCGTAAAAATGCATACCACCAAACCGAGTAATCCTAAGCAAGGTAATTCTCTCTCTCTCTCTCTCTCTCTCTCTCTCTCTCTCTCTCTCTCTCTCTCTCTCTCTAAGAACGTGAGAAGAGAGGCAAAACTTAAGATATGAGTGTTCATTACTACGTAAAAATGCATAACTCTCTTTCTCTCTATTTTTGTTGTGATGACGCATATCTGGTTGCGTGAGATTTTGAAAATTCTCTCTCTCTCTCTCTCTCTCTCTCTCTCTCTCTCTCTCTCTCTCTCTCTCTCTCTCTCTCTCTCCTTAAGAATTGGCTCTCTCTACCCACTTCCCCCCAGGGGTTGGGAGGTTACACCATTCATAAAATATTCATAATCTTCTCTCTCTCAGGTTTTCTAATTTGATTTGCATCTCAATTTTTAACTCTCTCTCTCTCTGTCTCTCTGATTTTTCCTGGTTCTTGTACCTTAATTTACATCGAGATTTTTCCTGGTTTTTATACCTTAATTTACATGTCGATTTTTTAACTATTCTCTCTCATTTTTTCCTGGTTTTTATACCTTAATTTACATCTCGATTTTTAACTCTCTCTCTCTAATTTTTCCTGGTTTTTATACCTTAATTTACATCTCGATTTTTTAACTCTCTCTCATTTTTTTCAAAGGTTTTTATACCTTAATTTACATCTCGATTTTTAACTCTCTCTCTCTCTAATTTTTCCTGGTTTTTATACCTTAATTTACATCTCGATTTTTTAACTCTCTCTCATTTTTTTCAAAGGTTTTTATACCTTAATTTACATCTCGATTTTTAACTCTCTCTCTCTCTCATTTTTCCTGGTTTTTATACCTTAATTTACATCTCGATTTTTAAACCCCTCTCTCTCTCTGTCATTTTTTCCTGGTTTTTATACCTTAATTTACATCTTGATTTTTTAACTCCTCTCTCTCTCTCTCTCTCTATCAAACGAACTATCCTTGCCACCCACTGCTATCCAGCAACACAGCCACAGATTGAAGGAAAGGATGGCATAGCCTCGAAAGATATTATAACAACAACAACAAAGATGCGACAAAGACGTGCCGACAAAAACAAAAGTCCGTCGGCGTCGGCTCCAATCAGTCAGGTGTGACGCGTCGTGACTGCCGATGCCCCTCCCCTCGATCAGGGTCACAGACACAAGGTCACGTGGGATTGGAGGGGGGGAGGGGTTGGGGGTCAGGCATTGATGATTCGGTGTCTTGTGCAAATTAAAAAGAAGATGTCTGTCATTTGACATAAAGAGTCTTTGTTTTGAGGAGGTATTTTTTGCATAACTTGTTTTCTGTACAGCGTATAATCAAGGCCACCGAAAACAGATTTATCTTTCGGTGGTCTCGGTATAATGCTGTATGAACCGCGGCCCATGAAATCTTAACCACGGTCCGGTGGTGGCCTGTCTTATATCGTTGCCAGAAGCGCGATTATGGTTAACTTTAACTAAATAAAAATAAAAACTACTGAGGCTAGAGGGCTGCAATTTGGTTTGTTTGATGATTGTAGGGTGGATGATCAATATACCCATTTGCAGCTCTCTAGGCTCAGTAGTTTTCAAGATCTAAAGTGCGGACAGAAAAAGTGCGAACAGAAAAAAGTGCGGACAGAATAAAGTGCGGACGGACAGAGAAAGCCGGCACAATAGTTTTCTTTTACAGAAGACTAAAAGAATTTTTTCCGGACTTCCTACACTAAATAAAAAAAATCCCAAGCATGAAAATATGCCAAATCGTAAGAATCAAACGGTAATCCTACAAAAAAAAAAAAATACAGAAAAATCATCCCATGAAATACACAGACCAAAAGCTCTCATTCAAGGGGTATACCTCGACATCTAGATCCTGGTATACCACGAAAATGAGGTCAATTTAAAGCAGGCAGTACTGGCCAGGATAATACGGCCTTTTTTCCTCACAAAGAAGTAAAAAAAATATATATATTAAAAAGGTCTTTCACCATTCACGTACACAATCGTTTCATTTATAAAGAAAAAAGGCCGTTCCGTGAGGACATGCAAATCTAAATATACCGCAAACTCTATAAATTATATCTCTTCTAAGAATCTTGGAGGACGGTAATGACCGTCATTAACCCTGCTAATGACAGTCTTTCAGTCTGACCAAATCCTATGCATCAATTAGCGACGATTAAGACTGAAATGCTTCTGATGTTAAAATCCAGTTTAATCCCGTTTCTTCGACCCACTGTGGTAACGAACTTTCCTTTCACGCTCGTAGGCAACCTCCGCAAGGACGAATATAAAGATAGCGCTAATTAAGATAATAAAAAAAGATATAAAAAGACAAATTACGGAACCATACGGCTAACCAAACCACTACGTATATAAACTCGAGGCACCCAAGATCCAGAAACATTTTAATTACCAGCCTAACAAGACGTTCAAAAGCAACCCCCCCCTCCCCAACCAGTCGTCCTCTTCAATAAGCCTTATCGAGGGAATGTGTCCCGAAAAGCTGATATGAAACCAGATCTCTCTCTCTCTCTCTCTCTCTCTCTCTCTCTCTCTCTCTCTCTCTCTCTCTGGAGGCCTGGCCATGTCTCCATCAGTCTTACAACGGTTTTATCTCGCCTCCTGACGACAGGATGATTGAGGCATGATGCTCCATAATGATGCTCTCTCTCTCTCTCTCTCTCTCTCTCTCTCTCTCTCTCTCTCTCTCTCTCTCTCTCGCCAATCCCCTTCTACCCTCCTCCCTCCATTCCTCCCAGTTATACCCTCCTCCTCCATTCCTAAACAGTTATACCGACGTAAAAATGTATGCCTGAAACACTTTGTCCAGAGTTATAAAGTGTGTATTAATTATGCCTTGAATCTCTCTCTCTCTCT
The DNA here is from genome assembly GCF_040412425.1 of Macrobrachium rosenbergii. NCBI lineage: Eukaryota > Metazoa > Arthropoda > Malacostraca > Decapoda > Palaemonidae > Macrobrachium > Macrobrachium rosenbergii. The sequence continues at coordinate 89,095,945 of NC_089795.1, read as the reverse complement.
CTCTCTCTCTCTCTCTCTCTCTCTCTCTCTCTCTCCATTCCTCCCAGTTATAATCGAGCCAAAAGTGTGTGCTTATTCTCTCTCTCTATTCCTAAACATTTTGTCCAAAGCCAAAAATGTGTGCTTGAATCTCTCTCTCTCTCTCTCTCTCTCTCTCTCTCTCTCTCTCTCTCTCTCTCTCTCTCTCTCTCTCTCCCCAGTTACACTCGACGTACTAATTATGCCTAAACATTTTGTACACAGCCAAAAATGTGCGTTTGAATCAATCAATTGCACATCTGTATAAGTGACGTAAAAATGGACTAGAACTCACAAGGTATGTCGTTTATGCAAGCAAGCAAAAGTCAATATTAATGCCCACGTAGTCTACTCTAGAAGGGCATGTGTGTGAAACTTCCACGGGGATAAAAATTAAATCCTATACGTCACGTCAGATAAGAAACATAAAAATGAAAAAAAAAATGTAATCTTGAGCTGACGTTAAATATGAAAAAGGATAAGAACCACAATCCTGAATTATGTTAAACGAGAAGAATGCAATCCTGAACCTGATATTAAAAGAGGCAAGGGCAAAAACTCAATCCTGAACTCCACACTAAAAGAGAAACCTAACAAAAAAAAAACGCAATCATAAACCCAACATTAAATGAGAAACATGAAAACTTAATCCTGAACCCAACATTTTAAAAGAGAAACATGACAAAAACGTAATCCTGAACCAACATTAAGAGAGAAACGTGACAAAACCACAAACATAAACCAACATTAAAAGAGAAACATGACAAAAACGCAACCCTGAACCCAACATTTTAAAAGAGAAACATGATAAAATCGCAATCCTGCACCCAACATTTTAAAAGAGAAACATAACAAAAATGCAATGCTGAACACCACATTTTAAAATAGAAAGATGACAAAAATGCAATCCTAAACCCAGCATTTTAAAAGAGAAACATGACAAAAATGCAATGCTGAACACCAACATTTTAAAAGAGAAACATGACAAAAATGCAATCCTAAACCCAACATTTTTAAAAGATAAACATAACAAAATGCAACCCTGAACCCAACAACATTTTAAAAGCAATCATGACACCGCACTTTAAAAAAAAATGCAACGCAATCCTGAACCCAACATTTTAAAAGAGAAACATGACAAAAAATGCAATCCTGAACACCACATTCAATGCGAAACACAACAGCTTAAATATTCTAGAATGAGTTGAGCAGCTTCTTCATCCAATTTCTACCTTCACAATCCTACTTATCACAATTAATATCCCAAAATAGAATCCTAACCTGATAATAGGGCATATAATGTCAAAAAGAGACAATAATCTACAAAACTCCTTCCATGTTAAATACGAAATTAAACAAAGGTCAAGGTCAAGTACGAAATCAAACAAAGGTCAAGGTCAAGTAAAAAATCAAACAAAGGTCAAGTACGAATTCAAACAAAGGGCAACGTCAAGTACGAAATCAAAGGCCAAGGTCAAGTACAAAATCAAACAAAGGTCAAGGTCAAGTACGAAATCAAACAAAGGTCAAGGTCAAACAAACGATGCCATTCTGGCAACACAGGAAACAGCCATGACTGGACTTCCTCACAAACCTGACTGGGTACTGTGGACGACTGACTGACCGTACCCAGAATATGTCGGCACGTCTCATACGCCTAACTACGCCTCCTGGGTCATGCCCAATGAATGCAATGCCCAAGAGTTCCTGGTCAAGAGGGTTTTCCCAGGGTTTCTTTCCGTAACACGCAAACCTGGCTGGTTCTCTCTCTCTCTCTCTCTCTCCATAAACGAAGTTTCCATTCAGTCCTATTTCCTTTGTAGTACTCACTGATTTTTGCAGTTTGCATACATAACCTCTCTCTCTCTCTCTCTCTCTCTCTCTCTCTCTCTCTCTCTCTCTCTCTCTCTCTCTCTCTCTCTCCATAAGGGAAGTTTCATTCAGTCCTTAATTCTTTTATAGTACTCGCTGATTTTTGCAGCTTGCATACATGATAACCTTAATCTCTCTCTCTCTCTCTCTCTCTCTCTCTCTCTCTCTCTCTCTCTCTCTCTCTCTCTCTTTAACCTAAGTTTTTATTCAGTCCTTATTTCCTTTATAGTACTCACTGATTTTTGCAGCTCGCGTACATAATCTCTCTCTCTCTCTCTCTCTCTCTCTCTCTCTCTCTCTCTCTCTCTCCTCTCCATAAACGAAGTTTTCATTCAGTTCTTATTTCTTTTATAGTACTCACCGATTTTTTGCAGCTCGCATACATAACTCTCTCTCTCTCTCTCTCTCTCTCTCTCTCTCTCTCTCTCTCTCTCTCTCTCTCTCTCTCTCCTGCAAGGCGATGGCGCAGGTCCTATGGTCTTCTTCTTCCTCCTCCAAAGTGAGCAGAGTCGAACATGCCCTGAGGCAGAACCAGTTCGTGTCACTACCATCTCTACTCCTCAGGACTTGACCACACCTCTACGCCTCTACCCACCTACCTACCCCAAACCAGGGTGCCCCTGGTACCCCTGGCCCACCCTGGTAACCCCCTGGTTCGCCCTGGTCCCCCCCCTAATTCCTATTCTTATCCTTGACTTAGTTCGACTTCAGCATTCCTCTCCAGGAAAAATTGTCTGAACTTCGCTCCAGACCAAAGTAAGTGTCTGAACTGGGAGTGAGTGAAAGATGTAAGCAGATGAATGTAGATTCGCGCGCATGCGTAGAACAGACTTGCCGCTTGCATTACATAACGCGGCGTTTTTTAAGAAGACTGAAGACGACTGAGAAAATGATTGGTGAGGGCTGGTTCCGAGGTTAAAGCAAGCAAGGTTTTGGCTGAATCACAGGAAGGGAGAACATTGGAAGTCACATTTAAAATCAGTGATTTAGACGGGCCGAGTGTCCCTGCGCATTAGGTAACTTGTCACTACTTACTGTTTAGAGAAGATTTTCAAAAGGAAAATATATAGAATTACTATTTTTTCTTTAAATTTTCACGACAGACTTCAAGGAGTCGAATTTATCTCACATTTATGCCAACAAAGAAATCACTATTTGAATACTCAATACCGGACGGTACTGGTCTGATCTACAATTCATTCAAGCATAAGTAACAAAAATGAGAATCATAAATAAAAAACGAAGCTTTAACAAAACCACTGAGAAACAACGCCAACACCAAGAACACAACGCTGCATTCTACCAAAACCCAAAACCACGCAAAGAGAAAAACAAGTCGGTCCAAGCCACCCCAGACGCTGTTACCTAAATACGCAAATGCCCCGCCTTCTATTTCTGTAAGGAATATGACCTTGGGGGGTTTCGTGCAAGGCGATACACTGGACAAACTGCTTCATTCATTACTTGTGCAGCAGGAAGCAGCAGCAGCAACAGCAAAATATGCAACACTCAACAGCCGATACTCGATAACAACACCGCACTGCTCTCAAAGGACTTATGAGAGATGCTTCATGTGTCTTAACTTACAAGGAAGCATTTCAGCTCGACAATCTCTGATCATATGTAAGCAAGTGTGATACTTGGCCATCACACTGGGACCCGACAGTTGTAAGAATGAATCTCAGGGTGACTGTTGTTTTTCCTTTTGCTTTTCCTTTCTCTGAAGCCTTTCCAGTGAGGTATGTTTTATACAGACATTTATATATATATATATATATATATATATATATATATATATATATATATATATATATATATATATATATATATATATATATGTATATATGTATATATAACACACCCACATTGTGTATATTTGTATACATTTATATATGCTAATATAAACATATAAATGCTAATACACAATATATATCTTGATATATATATATATATATATATATATATATATATATGTATAGTGTATGTAAAATTATTAATGGGTTCCCTAAGCTAAACAAATAAATATACGCGACAAGCAGAAGTTAAACCTACTTTTCCTGCAGAGCAACAAACAGCAATGTCCTCATACCTGAAAAAAAAAAAAAATCAGAATAGTTATAATATTGATCATTCATAAAAAAAACATTAATGTCTTAAGAGTCCAACAATACCTAGTAATAAAAACATTATTTTAAGTTATTAACAAAATGCAGAACCAATCAACATTCACCACAGGTAAGAGAAAATTTACCTTACCACCACTGGAACAATTTAATTAACTCGTTTACCTGATAAAGCGACTTTTTTTTTTTTAAGTTTCTAGCAAAAAGGCGTCTTCGCTCTGACGACAATACAGTTAACTCTGCCCAAGATATCTGATTGGTACCATTGCCAAAAAAAATGCCCAAAATAAGCCATTCTCGAATTTCTGAATATGAGACGAACCCCATGAAGAAAAATTACCTGCTGAAATAAATAAAAAACAAATAAATATAAATATATTTATTATATATAAATGTCTTTTACTGTGAACAGGGGCACAGAATGAGGTGCTTGAAATATATGGTTGCAACGTACAAATAGTGTTATATGGGCCTTTATATATATGTATATTTATATACAGATATAGACAGATAAACGAAACGTAACTCCTAGGAACCTGGTTGATGTGGTCACCTACACCAAAATATCTACCCAAGTTTCTACCTTCGAACACTTCAAGTGAATCACCATCTTCGAAAAAAATTTTTTTTTTTATGTAACGACGTATCCCACAACAACCAAACATCAACACTAACACAAACACAAACATAACTGAAATGTATTTAACACGACTGCGGGCACAAGTATGGCACGCCCAACGGGGGAACCTTAATGCCAAGGTAGGCAAGCAAACGACTGAGTCCTTTATTGCATGCAACTTTTCAATCGTTCACAATTCCTCGTTCTTAATTTCCTTCTGTCAATCGTCTTCTTGTTCCTCCCTGCCGTCTTTACTGTACCTCTACTTTACTGTACTCCTCTCATATTCTTTCTTCCATCTTACTTCGCACCCTCTTCTAACAATTGTTTCATAGTGCAACTGCGAGGTCTTCCTCCTGTTATAACTATTAAATCTTTTTTACTCTCAATTTTCCCTTCAGCCCTGAATGACCTCGTAGGTCCCAGCGCTTGTTATTTGGTCTAAATTTTATGCGCCATTCAGGACTGAAGGGATAATTGAGAGTAAAAGAGGTTTGAAAGGTGTAACAGGAGGAAAACCTCAAAGCAGTTGCACTCTGAAACAATTGTTAGAAGAGGGTGGAAAGTAAGATGGAAGAAAGAATATGAAAGGAGGTACAGTAAAAGGAATGAAAGGGGTTGCAGCCAGGGTTCTAAGGATTGAAGCCTATTTATATGAAAACATGTTTACAAATTGATCGGTATCGCTCCCACATCCACGATCAACAGATCATTTTGCATGTCGTATAACTCTCATGCCTGACAAATTTAGATATCCCAAACCTTGTCCTTCAAAATGACACAGCATATGGCATCTCACATAATTATCATTTGCAAAAACTTCTGGTATTTGTTAACTTTTGTATGCTTATTTGCTCGACCAACTAATCACGTGTTGTTTACTAATTGCCAGAACAGAACGTCTGTGCATTCATTCTAACTTTTTTCTTAAAATTTTGTAACGAAAGGGCACTGTCACAACATTCTGTTGTTAGAACCGAATAAACCAGCTTTCCCAATCATTACCTATACACAATGAGGAAGATAATGATCCCACAAGCGTGCATGGGAACGTCAGCAATTAACGGAACAAGTACAGATACGGCGCTGTGGGACGAACACATTGCATATCCAAGGCTGAGCAGGTGAAATCAATCTCTCGAAGACCCAGGCCTAATTAACATTTAATGGTTCCAGTCACGCAATGATCGTACAAGACAATATGTCTTGACTGAGTGTCAAACTGAAGGAGTAACAGGTGTGTGTGTGTGTGTGTGTGTGTGTGTGTGTGTGTGTGTGTGTGTGTGTGTGTGTGTGTGTACTGCCCTAAAATGGAAAACTGCAGTATCTGCAAAATTTTCGAAACTGAGATATGTCACCTATTAGGCTCGTGAAACACTCATACACGAGTTACTGCGATTTCAGAATGATTCTTCAATGCTTTATTTAGGGGGTCCCATTTGCAGTATCTGCAAAATCAGTAGCAAGGCAAGGGAAAACTGCAGTATCTACCATTTTTCTCAGCTTTGTATTTTTGCGGATACTTCAGTCTTCCATTTTAGGGCAATGTACTTCTTTTCTACTTTATTTGGCGGAAATCAGAATTAGTTATCAAGGGGTATCAATATAAAAAGAAATATCTTAAAAAATAATCATTAAGATACATGAATGTCAAAACAAGATGTGAGCTCTTGACAACCAACCTTTACCAACTCATCATCATCACAGTGTGTCCTTCGGTGTTCAACAAACAACATCCGTTGTCATAACAAGCAGTAGGCAAACAGAGCCTCTACCAGAACAAAATTTACTGATTCCTTGAACAAACACAGCATCTACCAGAACAAAATTTATATATCTTCTTCTTCTTCTTCTTCTTTTAACGTGATTAAGCACGATGCCTTCTTTTTGAAGGAACATACATACGGTACTGGGGTAGCGTATGTTTAATACACACCCAACATATATGTTTGTTATGTTTCTAGAATATGCATTTATTTGCTTTTGTATATTCATATAATCCCGGGAAAATTTCTGCCTCTCTGATCAGTCGGCTCAAAAAAATACATTCATAACCGACTGAGCCATCGACTCTATATATATATATATATATATATATATATATATATATATATATATATATATATATATATATTATATATATATATATTATATATATGTATATATCAATATATAAAAAATCAATATCTTCCTTCAAAAAAAATCAATACCTTCCTTCAAAAATACAAATGAAAAACCTCCCTCCAGCTAAAACCAAGAAACTTCAATATTTCAAAACCAGCAAAAAGAACACGCACGGAAAGAGAGAGAGAGAGAGAGAGAGAGAGAGAGAGAGAGAGAGAGAGAGAGAGAGAGAGAGAAAAGAACAATACCGTCCATCCAATAAAATCTTGACCCCTCCCTGACACCATTCAAACCCTTGGAGTTGGGACCCTACACCCTTATTACACAAATATATATACTCTCCAGATCCATTTCCACCGTCTGGCGGTCAATGGGGAAACTCCATTCTGAGTCACCTCTAACACCCGCCCCCACCTCCACCTACCCCCTTTGCAAATGCTGGACGTCCACAGCCCTCCTACACGAGTGAGTGAGAGAGGTTTCTGTAAGAGGGGTTCACGACACCAGACAGGAATAATTCAGGTGGGGAAAGGGAGCGAGTATCTCCGACGTTTCTGCCTAATCAGGATAAAATGTCCTTTACTCCATATCTAGAACAAGGCCTCAGTTATCTATACAATTGCTGGTGTGGTCAATTCGCTTGGCCTGTTGATCATCGATTACGTGGATCGTCTTGAATGTAGGCGAGAGTGATTTTTAGTTTTCTGTAAAAAAAACTATTGTGCCGGCTTTGTCTGTCCGTCCGCACTTTTTCTGTCCGCCCTCAGATCTTAAAAACTACTGAGGCTAGAGGGCTGTAAATTGTTATGTTGATCATCCACCCTCCAATCATCAAACATACCAAACTGCAGCCCTCTAGCCTCAGTAGCTTTGATTTCATTTAAGGTTACAGTTAGCCATAATCGTACCTCAGGCAACGATACAGGACAAGCCACCACCGGCCCGTAGTTAAAGTTTCATGGGCCGCGGCTCATACAGCATGATACCGAGACCATGGAAAGATAGATCTATTTTCGGTGGCCTTGATTATACGTTGTAGAGGCTGTACAGAAAATTCGATTGCGCATTTTTTCACTTTTTTTTTTTTGGTATCAGTAAAAGGAAAGCTAAACTGCGATTCACTTTCCTTCACTTCTGAATGCATATTTATAAATGAAAGATCTTCCTTTCAGCTACATAAGAATACGAAAAAGAAACACCCAACTCAGCTCCCTAACTATGCTGATACATACTGATGACAGTGTTCCATACACATTGATCCCTATTATCATTCTATGGGATAATGTGGGATAAAGACTTTCACTTACTTTCGATTTCATTAATGATTAGGACATAATCGGTAAGTAACAGATAAGAGCAGCATACAAATTCTATGTGACATACTGAACTACTGTATAAACACTGGAGAGAGAGAGAGAGTTTCCAGGTGAATGCTGCAATTTTTGTTCCTTAAAATAAATTGAACTTTAGAGAGAGAGAGAGAGAGAGAGAGAGAGAGAGAGAGAGAGAGAGTTTCCAGGTGAGTGCTGAAGTTCTTCTTCATAAAAATAACTTTATAAACTTCAGAGAGAGAGAGAGAGAGAGAGAGAGGGGGGTTTCAGGTGAGGGCTGAAGTTCTTAAAAATAACTTTATGAACTTGAGAGAGAGAGAGAGAGAGAGAGAGAGAGAGAGAGAGAGAGAGAGAGAGAGAGAGAGAGAGAGAGAGTTTCCACGTGAATGCTGAAGTTCTTTCTTAAAATAACTTGAAGAACTTCAAAGAGAGAGAGAGAGAGAGAGAGAGAGAGAGAGAGAGAGAGAGAGAGAGAGAGAGACATGGTTAAAGTGCTAATGGGACAGTCCTTTGCTGGAATGACAAGAAAAGGTGAAAGGGAACAAAGAGTATATAAGTACATAACCAATATTTACAGCATTTTTATTAAATACAGATCCGCATTCAACTTCATTTTGCTTCAGTCCATTTATTTAAAGCTCTGTCATTTTAAGAATTACGCAGCATAAAAAAATTGGTGTTATCAGTTCAACGCGTAATGCCGTAATTCTAAAAACGGAACGCACTGATAAACTCAATGGCAGTCATAACAAAGATAAAATCAATGGTAATCATAACAAAGATAAAATCAATGGTAATCATAACAAAGATAAAATCAATGGTAATCATAACAAAGATAAAATCAATGGTAATCATAACAAAGATAAAATCCATGGTAATCATAACAAAGATAAAATCAATGCTAATCATAACAAAGATAAAATCAATGCTAATCATAACAAAGATAAAATCAATGCTAATCATAACAAAGATAAAATGAATGCTAATCATAACAAAGATAAAATCAATGGTAATCATAACGAAGATAAAATCAATGGTAATCATAACGAAGATAAAATCAATGTTAATAATAAAAGATAAAATCAACGGTAATAAAAAAGATAAAATCAACGGTAATAATAAAAAAAGA
>NC_089795.1:89049229-89081729 GCF_040412425.1 Macrobrachium rosenbergii | reverse complement strand
CCAAGTCCTCCTCCTGTGATGATGACAAAACTGTTACCCTAATATACTAAAAATTACGAAATTAGATGACTAGAAGCTCACGACATTTTATTTTTTATTGATCGAGGGTTTCACCCAGGAAACTTTCTTGCATAGAAAGCAAACAAGGACGATATAGCTCTCTTAATCAGATTTCATTTCTCTTACATTCCAAACTCGCTTTTAAAACAAGGGGCCCTAATTATCTACAACCAGACTTGAGACTTCCCTAATTAAGACAAGACTAAAAAAAATACACTCAAAACAACAAACTGAGGATCAGGGTCAATTAAAGTGTGCCTAATTAGAGAGAGCAAAATATTTATTCATAAAGAGTACACTACATCACGATGACTTTGGAAGGCAGAAATTTCCATGGTTTTTGTTTTTTCCTTCTTTCTGGTTAGGGAAGCTGGAATAATATCAGATATTCCCATTTTTTTCTGGTTAGGTAACTGGAAAAAAATCAGAAAGTTTCATGTTTTTTTTTATTTTATTCAATTTTTCCTTGTCAGGCACCCTGGAAAAAAATATAACCTGGAAAAAAATAAATTTCCATTTTTTTTTATTTTTTCCTTGTCAGGGAACCTGGAAAAATATCAGAAATGTCCAGTTTTTTTTTATTGTCAGGAACCTGGAAAAACATCAGAAACTTCAATTTTTTTCCCTTTTTCAGGTTAGGGAATCTGGAAAAATATAAAAAATTTCCATGTTTTTTCTTTTTTTCCTTGTCCGGAAACCTGGAAAAACATCATAAATTTCCATGCTTTTTTTTTTATTATTTTTACCCTGTCAGGAAACATGAAAAACAAACCCCTTACCAGGAAAAAACCTTCACATGTCTACCCTAGGAACAACTTTCATTAATCAGCACTTCGCAAAATGAAGAGTTTGGTCTCTTTCCCATACAGCTGTCAAGACCTTCCTTTTCACCCTAGGCTCTTCTGAACTTATAGCAAGAGGCTTCCCCCCCATCCCCCAACCCTACAATCATTCCGAGAGAGAGAGAGAGAGAGAGAGAGAGAGAGAGAGAGAGGGAAGAGAGGTGTGCAAGAATCGCAAACAAGCCTTAAACAGTCCCCCTCACCTTCCCCCTTAAACAGTCCCCTCACCTTCCCCTTGAACAGTTCCCCTCACCTTCCCCTTAACAGTTCCTCTCACCTCCCCTAAACAGTTTCCCCCTTACCTTCCCCTTAAAAGTTCCCTCACCTCCCCTAAACAGTTCCCCTCATCCTCCCCATAAACAGTTCCCCTTCAGTTCCCCTCCCCCTTAAATAGTTCCCCTTAAACAGTTCTCCCCTTTAAACAGTTCCCCTCACCTCCCCCTTGAACAGTCCCCCTCACCTCCCCCTTAAACAGTTCCCCTCACCTCCCCCCTAAACAGTTCCCCTCTGAGACCTCCTGCGCACGTGACAGATTAATGTAAGCTCACCCCTCCAAGTCTACCTTGTCTCCGGTAGAGTCAGCCCGGTAGTCTCTTCCCTTCCCTTTCCCCCTCTACTCCTTCCTGTCCCCTCACTTCCTCGAAAACATCTTTACTTTCCCCTCTCTCCCTCCATTGACACGGGCGATAAAAGGCAGACAAGGAGGGGACAGGACCAAGGGAGTAGGTCTGCGTGAATGCTCGAAATACAGAACGAAGAGTTAATGAATGATGTTATGATATTTTCCAGAAATGAAGAGATATATATATATATAGTGAAGAAATGAAATGGAACGTAATTAGTATAAGTATTTAGTGTAAAGCACACACACATATACAGCACACATATATACATATATATATATATATATATATATATATATATATATATATATATATATATATATATATATATATATATATATATATATATATATATATATATATATATATATATATACATCATGCATATAAATATATATATATATATATATATACACATATAAAACATCTAAATGTTATAAATTAATATTATAAGCAAGAGCATCTAGATATTTATACATCACAAAACTATAATAAAGAGCAAACAAAACAAATCTTAGTTACCTGTGGAGCTTCCTTGTGCCCCAAAAAGAACTTTACTTTCATGCTAATTACAAAGTTTGTAATGAGGAATCAAATTATTTTCTTAAACCTTAAACTTTTCTGTCAAGAAACCGTAATATCTAAGAAACCTCCCACCATAGAAAAGATTGCGAAATTATGTATATAAAACATCATATTCCTTGGTTACAAATCATCACTATCCCTAAAAGCATCATCGTCCCATGACAACAATGTAATGGAATGGAATACAGAGTTTAGGCCAAAGGCCAAGCACTGGGACATATGAGGTCTTTCAGCGCTGGAAAGGAAACTGAGAGTAGGTAGGTTTGAAAGGTGCAACAGGAGGAAAACCTGGCAGTTGCACTGTGAAACAATTGTTAGGAGAGGGTGGATAGCAAGATGGAAGAACGATAATATGAACGGAGGTACAGTCAAAGGAATGAAAGGGGCCTAGGGACGGGACGCTGCAAAGAACCTTTAAGTAATGCCTACAGTGCACCTCACGAGGCGCACTGACAGCTCTAACCCCCTACGGGACGCATGACAATGATGATAAAAATTCTGTCCCATGACATCCCGAACTTTCTCCTTCCCTCGACAAACAACTGAACTACAGAAGGACGTCGTCGCCTTAACCTAAATAACAACATAACATTCCGTACCAGATCTTCCCCCCATCAGATCACCATGCAAACGCCGACGAACCAGCGTCTATGGGGAATTTAAACGAGGAGGATTAATTCAATGGACGCCTTCGTTCGCAGTTTTTACCGTAACACCGTTATTCCGTCCTCAGAACACCGCGAGACCTCTTACGGTGCCAGAAGATTAAAAAAAAAAAAAAAAAAAAAACCTGCATTGACGCTTCCTTCGGCAATGCAATTAATTCCGTTGTCGTCTCAGGACGGCTGGGCTTCCAACTTTGTATGTATGTATGTATGTATGTATGTATGTATGTATGTATGTATGTATGTATGTATATATATATATATATATATATATATATATATATATATATATATATAATAATGTATGTATGTATGTATGTATGTATGTCTGTGTGTATATATGTGTGTGTAATATATATGTGTATGTGCTGTTTGTTAAATAATGAAAAATATAGGAATAAGTGTTCAAAGAAAATTTGGAAGACCAACCATATTGACATAGTGTGTACATATATATAATGTGTGCGCGTGTGTGTGTACATATATCAGTGCCTCATACTTCAAGCTTATCGTGCCCGAGTCGCATACGCAGGTTGCCGTATTAACAGAGATCTCTTATCAATCGAGCTATCAACCACTCCCCAAGGAGTCCCCACGTATTCTTTCCGCCCGGTAACCACATCAATAGGTACCACATGTGTCCAGTGGTAACAGTTTGTCTAATTACATCCACCTTGACAAGGGGGTCGGGAAGAATACGGGAAGAATACGGGAAGAAAGCGGAGGGAATACGGGAGAAATACGGGAAAGAAAGAATGCGGAAGGAATACGGGAAGAAAGACTACGGGAGAAATGCAGGAAGAATACAGGGAAGAAAGAATACGGGAGGAATAAGGGGAGAATACGGGAGGAATACTGGAAGAAAGATTACAGGAAGAATACCGGAGGAATACGGGGAGGGAAGAATATGAGAGGAATACGGGGAAGTAATAATACGGAAGGAATACGGGGAAGTAATAATACGGAAGAAATACGGGAAGTAATAATACGGAAGGAATACGGGGAGCATGCGGGAGGAATACGGTAGGAATAAGGAAGAATTCGGGAGGAATACGGGAAGAATTCGGGAGGTATACTGTCTTTGCCGATGACTTTTCTCATAAGTTGCTGTCCAATCCCAGAACTGTGGATACCACTCAATTCTCATTTAACATCAGAAGCAGTGAATATATCTTACTTTCTCCTTTGTAAAGAAAAAGTATAAACAACTGACGCTGAAATAAATATTATATATTTACTATATATCTCGGACATCACCATTTGACAAGTATGGCAATTAAGTACTTCACTCTGACTTTAAAACTTGTAGGTTACTCTTGTATGTTGGTGGAAGAAGCTAGTGTCACCCAGATTTATGAGGAAAATGACAAAATAACTGAAAATCTTAATTTGGGTGACAACCAACTAAATCCCGCCTTCATAATCATATTGCCATTGTAAATTCACGTAACCATACAAATGTTTTGGCTTAAAATGGATGCCTTGAGGTAACTTCAAGCTGTTACTTCCAGAGTAATTCCAAAGAACAATATTCACCAGCACCAAAGATGCACCTTTATAAAACACACTTCAGATACATGGGATATTCACAGCCTGCTTATGTAACTAAATTGTTCCAGGATCAATCACAATCTCCTAAAATTTCCAGTGAAATGTATAAAGGCAAAATGACCATAAGTGAACCCATCCCAAAAATTTAAACTGTAATTAAACCACAATCCATCAAACCAGCAGTATCATGGTAAAAGTACTAAAATATCAACAGTCGTAAAGGTTTGTTGATAAACAAACGCATTGTTTTATTTACACGTTTCTGGTATTCTTTGCATGACGGCACACAAAACCTAAAATTATATAGATTTCAAACAGAGACTTGCAACACAAAATTGATAAAAAAAAACAATAGGTGAGGTTAAGGGCAATAACATTCCATTATTTTCTGTTACAGCCAGTATAAATATTAAAACAGGCACTGCTAGGAGGTTTGACATCTGAGCATTGTAAATTATCGAAACCACGTTTTTTCCTCTTTGGGAGTTGAAGTTCAAGTCAATGGTCACTGTGGGCTTGTTTCATGTCAATAGGGTTCATCCTCTGAATAATAATAATAATAATAATAATAATAATAATAATAATAATAATAATAATAATAACATCATAATAATAATGTGTGATACATCACAGTTTTCATGGTTTTTCCCACTTCAATTACGAATGTATGAATGTAAGCATATATGTTCAATCAGTGTGAGATACGTTCAAAGCAGTACTAACTGAATTCTTCAAGAATTTAGAACAGATACACGTCAGGCACATAAAATGTTCGGATTTATCACATTAACATTAATTACTTTTAAGATAAGCCCATGCACGTATGTTTACCCTGTGGTATGTATGTATGTAAATTCAAAGCCAAACTGAATTATTCAAGAATTTACAACTAACTGAATTATTCAAGAATTTTAAAGATAAAATACAACCTTACATGAGAATCTACTTCTCTCTCCTGCCGAACAAAATGGTCTGTGATAGTAGATTTACAATGACACAGTCACGTACGTAACTGCATCAAGATTATACTACAATCTATCAGTCGAATAAATCGTTTGTTTTAGAGAGCGCACACGCGCGTGCATTCTATTAGGACCAGGCATGCAAATGGGATTGGCGTGTGCTCGACAGGGGAAGGCTGACTCAATCCAGGCGTCAAGACTTCTGAAGAACACGTGCTCACAAGTTTTAGAATGTTTACAAAAACAACACGGAGCATGTACCGGGTTTCTTTAATGGACAACGTCAACAGAGAAGAAAGTTAGGAATGATCAAGTTTCTCTTTCCAGTTATGGAAATTAAGTAACTCATGCACTGAAAACTAAATACATAAAACTAACACCACTTCTTCTTCTTCTTCTTCTTCTTCTTCTTCTTCTTCTTCTTCTTCTTCATACTTCTTCTTCTTCTTACGGGCAAATGATTTGAAATTCAAGTTTCCAAAGAATATTATGGTGTTCATTAGAAAGATGTAACAGAAGGTAATAGAATATACA
This sequence comes from Macrobrachium rosenbergii, assembly GCF_040412425.1. Taxonomy (NCBI): domain Eukaryota; kingdom Metazoa; phylum Arthropoda; class Malacostraca; order Decapoda; family Palaemonidae; genus Macrobrachium; species Macrobrachium rosenbergii. Next base: position 89,075,907 of record NC_089795.1, on the reverse strand, counting down.
GAAAGAAGAGATCAGTTATTAGAAAAGAAAAAATTAAATCAATAAATAAATAGAGAAAAACTTAAGCAAATGATCAAAATACAGGAGAATTGTTTTAGGGTAGCAATACGCTGCATCTCCGCTTGAACTTTTGAAGTCCCAAATGCGCAATAGCCTTAAAATACTAGAATACAGAATTCTTGTAAACAAAATTACTAGAATACAGTACTATAGTTAACAAAAAAACTAGGATACAGTATTATTGTTAACAAAAATGCTAGAATACAATATTCTTGTTAACAAAATACTAAAATACAGTATTCTTCTTGTTAACAAAGTCTAACCGAGACGAGGAGTTTCCGCTTGATACAGCCACAGCTTCAAACACAATATAAATACAGCAACTAATATCTTAAGGCTATTAAGGGGCTTCGAGCCAGAGTACGTAACAAGGCAGTATTATCATTCAGTACCATGGCTTCCCCGTCAGGTATACACATCACTCCCATCTCAGCCGAGACAAAGAACGTACGAAGCTAAAACTATGGAATGCTATAATTAAAGAACTAATATGTCTTAAGTTCTTTTATTACATTACAAATCCCCTTCGCTGGCATCTCATTCAGTGAATACAAAGACGTCAATGTGCAATAAAATGCATTAGATCCTAATACCTCTGGATTACCAATCCTGACATGTGGTAATGACATGAAGTTTTATCACATTGCCGTGACCATTTTTAGTTTAATAGTCGCAAACATTAAGTTACAAATGACGTTTAATATCCAATTCATTGTATCTTTTACAATGAATTTCCACGAGACGGTGATAAAAAGAAAATATTCCGGTCTCTTCTGCGTCAAACAGACGGTATATGAAACCTTTTTTTTTATTTTATCTTTCCTTTCCATTCTAATCAAATTCCGTTAACGTGACGATGGAGAGAGAGAGAGAGAGAGAGAGAGAGAGAGAGAGAGAGAGAGAGAGAGAGAAAGTACCTCAGAGAGCGGAACAGGAAGAGAAACGCCAAGCTATATAAGCAACCTAAGCCGCCGTCTGGCGTTGAGAGAGAGAGAGAGAGAGAGAGAGAGAGAGAGAGAGAGAGAGGAACACTGTCGGAGTTAAAAGGAAGGGATCACTTGAGAGCGCTCGACCCTCCATTCCTGTTCAGAGGACACAGTGTCTCAGACACACTCTGAAAGCAACAGGTATATATTTCAAGCCGTGGCGATTGTAGTATATTTTCTTAAGCCCTGTGGTTAACAGCTGATTAACAGCTGACTGACTACCAGGTACACAATGCACTGCTTGGATCAACGGTGTCGGTTGGTCCATTTCCCGGGATCGATCTCGGGGTTCTTAATAATCCAAAGCCTTCATTCGGTATTTCCATTTAGCTTCTCCTCTTCCTAATGACACCATATTATTCTTCGGACGCTTGAATTTCAAATCAATGGTCCCTATGGTGGGCTTGTTCCATATGAATAGCGTTCATCTTCTGAATAATAATAATAATAATAATAATAATAATAATAATAATAATAATAATAATAATAATCTTTGGAAGCTTAAATTTCAAGTCAGTTTCCCCTGTGGTGGGTTTCTTCCCATGAATAGGTTCATCTTCTGAATAATAATAATAATAATAATAATAATAATAATAATAATAATAATAATAATAATAATAATATTCTTTGGAAACTTAAATTTCAAGTCAGCGGCCTTTGTGGTGGGCTTGTTCCATATGAGTAGCGTTCGTCTTCTGAATAATAATAATAATAATAATAATAATAATAATAATAATAATAATAATAATAATAATAATAATAATAATTAAAGACTCCTAGTTTCTACTAGACATTACGGTCACCACTACCCAAAAATTACACTAATGGGTCAATTCACTAGCATTTTCAAACCTATGTATCTATAAAAAAAAAATAGACTTCTAAACGCCAGAGGACGCCAAATACGATCACAAAAAGACGTAGCCTACGATCGCAAACGTTACGATCACAATCTAGGCCACAAAACGAGCACCCTTGTCAATTCCGCAAGACCTTTGGATTCCTAGAACCTCTGATATGAAAAAGATCTATCCCCAGGGGAGGGTAGATATCCGAACACAAGCATCCTGCAACACTAAACATGCTGCAACTATCTTAATTCTACCTCTACAGTAAACAGTCCTATAGTCACCCGTCCTATGAGTCCTACAATCACCTCAAATTCTGCCTCTACAGTAACCAACCCTATAAGTCCTACAATCACCTCAAATTCTGCCTCTACAGTAACCAGTCCTTCAAGTCCTACATTCACCACAATCTCAAACGTCATGCATTCCCACAATAGTAAACATCCTGTAAGCAAAACAATCCTACAATAACAATCATTAACGTCCTACATAACATCCATTCATCACAGCCCTGTAATCCCTCCTTCAAACACAATCCTACGTCTTCTACAACTACCACACAATCCTGAGCCTCCCACAATATCCCCATTCCTAAACTTCCCCCACCACCACCACCACCACCACCGCCGCAGCAGAACGTCCTGGGACCACTCTCCTTCTTCACCTGTGGCAACGCTGCGTTCATTCACCCGGCCACACACATACGCACGCATGCACACACAAACGCACATACACGCAAAATATACATAGGTAAACTTGTAAATAAACGTCAGAGCGGCGGGATTCGAGTCTCTGTATGTTGGGGTTCCTTCCTGTAACGGATAGGAACGCCTTAACAAGAAAGGAAGAGGGAAGATTACTTTAGGGAATGAAGAACCGACCGAACTTCACATAACGGCAAGGGCAAGAGCGATCTTAGGAGGAGGAGGAGGAGGAGGAGGAGGAGGAGGAGGAGGAGGAGGGTCCTACCTCCCCCTCCTCCTCCTCCTTTCCCAACCCAACCCCTTCTCTAACCCCCCCAAAGAAACCCCCTTTTTGCTCTCCTCCGTCTCGCGAGAGACGGTAATAGGTAAGTACTGAATAAGTAATGATTGAGATTTTCTCTCTCTCTCTCTCTCTCTCTCTCTCTCTCTCTCTCTCTCTCTCTCTCTCTTCCACGACGGATTTCTCTTGAACTTGAAACATCCCGGACACATCAGGAAGTGAACTTACACCGAGGAGGAGCCTTTTCATGGTGTAACGAACCTTTCCTTGAGACGTCCCTCCAACACCCAACCCAAAACCCCAAAAGGTTCCCAACCCCCTCTAAGGGAACTCTACTAAAGACGCCCCTCCAACACCCCCACCCAAAACCCCAAAAGGTTCCCAAACCCCTCTTAGGGAACTCTACTAAAGACGCCCCTCCAACACCCCCACCCCAAAACCCCAAAAGGTTCCCAAACACCTCCTAAGGAACTCTACTAAAGACGCCCCTCCAACACCCCCACCCAAAACCCCAAAAGATTCCCAAACCCCTCTAAGGGAACTCTACTAAAGACTCCCCTCCAAAACCCCAAAAGGTTCCCAAACCCCTCCGACGGAACCAACCCCTTAGGTTCTCGGCAGCATCTTCGGGGAACCTGGATAAGCCAGGACCCACTGGCTATGCCTAAGCGCATACGTCAACACGCACAAACGTCGGGTTCACGTCAGATACGTCAGCTGCGTTTGGCTGTTTCGTTACATGATCGCCTCTCCTCGCGGGGGGAAAATTAACTCCTGACGAAGGAGGAGGAGGAGGAGGCCTGTCCAAACTACTGTAAAACCGGCGCCTCCGGAGGGATTTACATCTCGGCAATAAAAACGGGGAAAAATGACCACAGACACTATTGTATTTCATGGGAACGTTTTTCCTTTTTTCCTTTCCTCATCTCCGGCGTCTTTTTTTTTTTTTCTTTTACTTTTTATTTTTTTTAAACCGTCTAGCTTGGTATATGTCTCGTCTGACTTCAAGCGTTGCTTCGCTGCCTGGTCATATGCTTCTCCATGACGCTTCGTACAATTGGCGAATTTTCACGTTAAAATATTAGTTTTCTTCGCAAAGTACCAGAAATATACAAGTTTGTAAATCACTGCTTCTTTTGAAATATACAATGTAAACAATCCTTCAAATCCTTATTCGCGCAGAATAATAATAAGGATTATACTTCCTGTGTATCTCACGTCCTTTAACGCCATCCCCGCCCACCCACCCCCACACACACACACACACACACACACACACACACAGCCGATACTTATCGCCACCACAAAGACTGGACTGACTCACTGGACCCTCACAATGAAGGCAGTGTTGCCGGCAACGACGAGCAACCTACGATCCCATTCACTTCGCTTCACAATCCTACACAAACACAAGGCCAGGTGCTGCGCCACGCAATCAATCTCCTGGGGAGGAGAAGAAATCGGAAGGATATCGGTGAGATAAATTCGGAATATAGAATTTAGGCCAAAGGTCAAGCACTGGGACCTATGAGGTCATTCAGCGCTGAAACAGAAACTGACAGGAAAAAGGTCTGAGAGGTGTAACAGGTGGTAAACCTCGCAGTTGCACTATGAGAAAACTGTTAGAGAGGGTGGAAAGTCTGACGGAGGAATGAGAATATGAACGGAGGTACAGTCAAAGGAATGAAAGAGGTTGCAGCTAGGGGCTTACGGAAGGAACGCTGCAAAGAACCTTAAGTGATGCCTACAGTGCACCACGTGAAGCGCACTGACGGTACTATACCCTCACTACGGGGAAGGGGGGGAGGGGGTAAATTTCGGACAAGGCTGCTATTACGACTCTCTGAGTGTTGTGTTTTGGGGAGTCTCACTGGACCATAGCAGTGACTGAGTACAATGAAGAGTCAGAAAAGGCGTGACGTCATACCTTTTGACCGGGACAACGGAAGGAAAATCAAGTGATATGTATCCCGTGTTCTCATTTGATAAGAATCCCGTGTTTTAATATTTTGCCTTGATATGAATCCCGTGTTTTAATATTTTGTCTTGATATGAACCCCGTGTTTTAATTTGATACGAATCCCGTGTTTCCGAATCCCGTGCTTTTATGTTTTACTTTGATATGGATCCCATGTCTTCATATTTTGATTTGATATGAATCCTTTGTTTTCATATTTTAATTTGTTTTCATTTTTAATTTGATAGAATCCCGTGTTTTCATATTTTAATTTGATAAGAATCTGTGTTTTCATACCTTAATTTGTGTTTTCATATTTTAATTTGATATGAATCCCGTGTTTTCACATTTCAGTTTCATATGAATCCCGTCTTTTCATATTTTAATTTAATGTGAATCCAGCATTTTCAAATTTCACTTCTAAAGGATAATTGTTATTCTTCTAGAAATATACAATAATTACGAATGTCTCAGACTTTTGCATTTCCTTTGAATTTTCTTTTATTCCTTTTTTTTTGCCAAATGACGTACGACAGCTGACGTGTCAAAAGTTCACCAATTACAATACGAGAACTTTTTACGGGAAGGCCGACAGGATGGGCAATTTTCTCGCCTTCAGCTATATCAAAACCTGATGGAAAGCACATACTGTGAAAGGAAACGAACGGAACCTAAATAAGAAAAGCACTGAGAACTTTTTATGTTAATAATATATACATATATATATATATATATATATATATATATATATATATATATATATATATATATATATATATATATATATATATATATATATATATATATATATATATATATATATATACCTAGAGTGAGAATAGACTTGAATTTACATTAAGATACTAAAAGAGAGAGAGAGAGAGAGAGAGAGAGATTGAAATGGATTTACATTAAGATACTAAAATTTGAGAGAGAGAGAGAGAGGAGAGAGAGATTGAAAAATCTCGACGTACAACTGAGCACGGGTTCGTCGGCCATCGTGATTCAATTCCAACCGTCCACTGACTTTTGCAAAAGTGTCTTTCTTTATACAGATCTGCAGAGTAACAGTGGTTATATTTATTCGACGTGAAAAGTCGACCATCTCTAATTAAACTGGAGCCCCAGGGGGGGGGGAGGAGGGAGGAAGACGAATCATCTTCAGTTTCAAAATTAAGAAAAAAAAATTATTTGGGTGAAATCATCCTGACCCAGAACGAGAGAGAGAGAGAGAGAGAGAGAGAGAGAGAGAGTTCCTTGGGTCGCTTGCACAACAAAGGGACCGCAGTCGTCAAGAAAGTCATTCCTAATTATATAACGCTAAACTCATCGAGTCTGAAGCCAGAGTCTGTCATTATAAATAACGCCATGTGATTTGCGCGATCTGTCAAAAACAGCTGTTAATGAGTGCGAGTGGTCCAGGGATCACGTAGAAACGCCCAGTGAAATCAGATAAGGTCAGGTCATTAGCCAGAATGACCGCAGGTTGCGACATCTCTTTAAAAAAAAGATTACGAAATAAAAAAAAGTTTAAAAAATAAAATAAAAAAAGTTACGAAATTAAAGCGAAGCAAAATGCGGTCATGAAAATATTTCAAGAGCAATCAGAATGGTTTTTGGACATGACAATTTCACTCATAAATTTAAACAAGTCAAAAATGCGCCGGAGTTTCTTCGGCGCAATCGACTTTTCAGTACAGTCGCTACAGCGTATAGTCAAGGCCACCAAAAATGGATCTATCTTTCGGTGGTCTCGGTATAATGCTGTATGAGCCGCGGCCCATGAAACTTCAACCACGGCCCGGTGGTGGCCTATTCTATATCGTTGCCAGAAGCAGGATTATGGCTAACTTTAACCTTAAAATAAAAACTATTAAGGCTATAGGGCTGCAATTTGGTATGTTTGATGATTGGAGGGTGGATGGCCTCAGTAGTTTTTAAGATCTGAGGGAGGACAGAAAAAGTGCTGACAGAAACAAGTGTGGACAGAATAAAGTGCGGAAGGACAGACAAAGCCGGCACAATAGTTTCTTCTCACAGAAAACTAAAAAGGACCTTCATTTAATACCTCAGACTAGGCAATTCCTCAATTTCAAAAAGAGCAATTTCACTAAACACTAAACAACGAATAATTAACAATTTCTTTTAAATTCGACATTATTTCCTACACATTTAAGCCAGCCCCTCAAATACGAGCTCAATAACAATATTGTCAGTTGTATGTAATGCAATAAACACTCAACTTGAGATGATATAAGATTAAAAATAATTTTTAATCCCTCAAAGATAATCTTAAAATGATTAGATTTGTCACCTACCGTAATACCATCAATACTGAACATAAACTGATATTGGATTAAATATAATTTTTAATCTCGGAAAGATAATCCTAAAATTATTATCTTCTCTCTCAATCTAAATCTTTATGACAACACCAACCAACATGAATTACACGAATGAAAGAATATGCTCAAGTATATACAAAAATACATAAAAATAAAATATGAAAATATACAAAAATGTGTTCCAAAATTCCCCTATAAAAGTCTAACGTCTCCAGAGCATAAATACGAGTTAAATAATGAAAATATCCCCAGGACATCAAGTCAGCTCATCAAATAAAGAGACTATTATTGCTTTGGCAGGTTCATTCGACACGATCTGTTGCCAACGCCCTTAGACAAGTGCGTTCTCATGAGGCCACCTGTCAAATGTATGAGACACGTACACAAGGTGGTGTTTTAAATTATCTCCAGGCGTCTGGCGGTCACAGACGTCACTGGTCATTGTTGCGAAAGATTTCAAAGTATTTCCAAATAGCTACTACTCTAGAAATCACCTCGACAACATTTTTCTTAATACAGGACGCCTCTGGGCACTTATTACAGCGGTTACAGTGGCAAGAATATCTGGACTTTTGTTAGACCTCAGTGTGTATCTTGATTTTTCATTCATTCCACTTCACGTGTTATTTTCCGATGGTGCTCTCATGAGTTGCTGAAGTGTACATTGGACCTTCCTTTCGAGGACGTAGAAATTTAATTCAAAGGTCGTTTTTTTTTTTTTTTTTTTTTTTTTTTTTGAATCTCGGCACTGAAATTCATTCCCAGCTGCAATATCCCTGAATGTTAAAGATTCACACTGTATCTTCAATTTTAACTAACAGTTCAGAAAATACGTTTTTCTCTATACCTTACAGTTACTCTGACCAATTTTTCTCAATATCCCACAGTTACTCTGACCAATTTTTCTCTATCTTACAATTACTCTGACCAATTATTCTCAATATCACAGTAACTATGAACAATTTTTCTCAATAACTTACAATTACTCATGCCAATTTTTCCATTTTTCCAAAGAACTTACAGTTACTATGAACCATTTTTCTTAGTATCTTACGGTTAGTCATACCAATTTTTCCATTTTTCTAAGATCTTACAGTGGCTACGACCATTTATTCTCAATAAATTGCAGGTACTCCTACCAATTTTTCTTAACATCTTACCATTAATCTGACCAATCTTAATATTCTCCCACACTCCCTGAGACTAAATCCTTAATATTTCCCCCAAGCAAATATATTATATTCTCATCTTGTGTCCACAGAGGACTTCAACAAATACTCATAAACAATAATCCTGACTTCTACAGGCTAATCAAGTTAAGCCCTCCATTGCAATGCCCAACAATCACAATGCCCACAATCAGGAGTGGTGTAACAATCAATCTGCAAACCTCAAAGGGGATTGGATAACTGATTAATGCGTGAAATCTGATGACCGCATACCCGTTTGCGCGTTCGATTGACCAGCTACGTTTGGATATCGGCGCAATGTGGTACGCGCGGTAAAGTACTTTTTTTTTTTTTTTGAAGTCTTCTTGACATAAAAAGTAGTTACAGCTTTTAAAACTCTTACTACGATGCTTGACAGTACTGAAGTTGGAGAGGTACTGAAGGACGAAGGTACTTTATTTTGAGTACTTCCGACATAAGTAAAAAAATACGCCGAAGTTTCCTCGGTGCAATCGAGTTTTCTGTACAGCCGCTACGGAGTATAATCAAGGCCACCAATAATGGATCTGTCTTTCGGTGGTCTTGGTATAATGCTGTATGAGCCGCGGCCCGTGAAACTTTAACCACGGCCAGAAGCACGATTATGTCTACCTTTAACCTTAAATAAAATAAACCCTACTGAGGCTAGAGGGCTGCAATTTGGTATGTCTGATGACTGGAGAGTGGATGATCAACGTATTAATTTGAAGCCCTCTAGCCGCAGTAGTTTTATAGATCTGAGGACGGACAGAAAAAAGTGTGGACTGACAGACAAAGCCGGCACAACAGTTTTCTTCTCAGAAAATAAAAGTAGATACAATTCCCAAAGTACGTCTACAAAAGAAAGCGGTTTTCCTTACTACAAAGCTTGTTAATACTAATGAGGGGCAACTGATAAAACTAAAAAAAGACGAGAGGAGCCTACTTTGTTTTGAGTCTTTTTGACACAAAAAATAAACACAATGCTTACATGTGTATACGAGAGACGGCGTCTACTCTTGCTACAAAGCTTGATAAAACTGATGATGGACAAGTACTTAAACTGAATTAAACTAAATGAGAAGACAATACTGCATGTTGAGTCTTTTTGACATAAAGTAATATTATGCATTAAAGAATGTCTACGAGAGAAAGCGATTTTCCTTACTGCAAAGCTTGATAATACTAAAGATGGCCAAGTATTTCAATACATTAAATAACAAAAAGACGAAAGTACTTCATTTTGAGTCTTTTTGACTTAAAAAGTAGATACAATTCCTAAAGTACGTCTAGAGAAACGGTGTCTTCTCTTGCTACAAAGTTTGATGATACTGATGATGGACAAGTGCTTAAATTGATTAAACTACATAAAAGACAAGTGAGGTTTATTTTTAAGCTGACGAAAAAAACAAACTGGAAAAATAAAACATAAAAAAAAATTTATAAAATTCCTAAACGTATCGATACCCACAAAACAAACGGCAGACACGAAAAAAAAAAAATTATTCACTTCGAGCAAACACCCAGCTTAGTAAAAAAAATAAAATAAAAAAAACTCGACAGGAAAAAGTAAGATCCAAACTTAAACAGCTCACCACAAACCACACACTATTTAATCCATAAATCAAACGCAACCCACCTGGACTGGCTTGTCAAATCGGGGACATAAACCACATCTTCCCCTGGGGGACTCCGACACAAAGAGACATTTCAAGCGACGACCGAACGACACACAGGGATCACTCATCCGCACGGCATAATCACTGCTATTACATCCACACAGTCTTGAGTTATGGCTGCTGACGTATTAGAGATCAGCTGGTTCAATGAGCATTTATTCGTTGTCGATCATATGGCAATCCGTGGGACGTGATTATTATGTACAGTAGCTCATTAAATTAACAGATAAAGAAACTGAACTGGTGCGAAGATTGCGGTTATTATTCTATAGTAATATCCAATCCACATTCAGTGGATCACAGACATCATTCGTCGTCCAAAATGATGATATGTATGTATACATTATAAGAGGCACGTTCTTTATATCACGGTTGCTCCTAAGTGTATATATAAACATTTATAATGCACGTATGCAAATACTCACGGCAGGTGTATATACGTATTATGAATATACTTACACAAAGACGCACATGAACACACACATACGCACATATATATATATATATATAAATATATATATATAGTATATATATATTATTAACTTTATCACTTACACAATTATTCTGAGCATTAATGCAATTACTAACAGGACCTCGTTAATTAGTCCTAGAAAGCTTGTAACTTTTCTTGAATAAATATCTCCGTTAGATATCCAGTTTTAACGAGATCCTGTTAACAAAAAAATATATATATATATACATACATATATATATATATATATATATATATATATATATATATATATATATATATATATATATATATATATATCTGGTTTCAAAACATTAACCTACCAAAGTCATACTTGTGATCTAAGCTATAACCCACAAATAATTTCTGCGAGCCTACCTTCACCTTTCCAAGCAGAAACTGAAATGTCAGATTATAAAGACACCAATGAGGTGAAACCATTATATATCTCATTAAAAAAAAAAAAAAAGAACGCCGATAAACTTTCACCAGGGCCCGTGACTACGACCGCTGGGGAAGTCAACTGAATGAAATCATCTCCGGTTTTAGCTTTCTGTAAAAGAAAACTATTGTGCCGGCTTTGTCTGTCCGTTCGCACTTTTTCTCCCCGCCCTCAGATCTTAAAAACTACTGAGGCTAGAGGGCTGCAAATTGATATGTTGATATTCCACCCTCCAATCATCAAAAATACCAAATCACAGCCCTCTAGCCTCAGTAGTTTTTATTTTATTTAAGGTTAAAGTGAGCCATGATCGTGCGCCTGGCAACGCTATAGGGCATGTCACCACCGGGCCGTGGCTGAAAGTTTTATGGGCCGCGGTTCATAAAGCATTATACGCTGTACAGAAAACTCGATTGCGCCGAAGAATTTTTTTTTTTTTTTTTGTCAACGGGTATTTTTTTTTTTATAAGATGTGGGAAAAAATGACAACTAGGCTAAAACTAATGACGAAGGATGAAAAGGAGAAGGACGGCGAAAGGTGAGAGAGATCATTATGCTTCTGGTCAACAACCTACACACCCCCACCCCCCGCCAATCTACACTCCCCATTCCCTCCCCATATCACACTTCAGTCACACACGAGTTGGGCCAACGGATCTCTGCACATCAGAATTGCGTTTAAAATAGCCGTGAGTATGACATACAACATACGAATAAGGCCCCCTTCTCTCTCTCTCTCTCTCTCTCTCTCTCTCTCTCTCATAATAATGGCTATGACGTACAATACATCAATAAGGCCCCCTTCTCTCTCTCTCTCTCTCATAAGAAATGCATTCAAAATAGCTATGAGTAGGACATACAATAAACGAATAAGGCCTCTCTCTCTCTCTCTCTCTCTCTCTCTCTCTCTCTCTCTCTCTCTCTCTCTCTCTCTCTCATAAGAATTGCATTTAAAATAGTTATGAGTATGACATGCAATACCACAATAAGGGCCCCCTACCTCTCTCTCTCTCTCTCTCTCTCTCTCTCTCTCTCTCTCTCTCTCTCTCTCTCTCTCTCTCTCCCATGGGGGGCATAATGGTCCTATGAATGAAAAGGCGATGGTAACGATGGTGGGGGTCCAAGACAATTGGTCGAGAGCTTACGGAACACGCCGGGAGAGGAACCATTAAAAATAAAAAAAAATAAAGTATGAGAATAACGGGTACTTCTGTAAACTTTTAAAACATATTAGAGGAGCCCTTGATTAATTTATTAATTTATCTTTTCTTCTTTAATATGTGATATGTCTTTCTGTATTTCCCTTTACTTCCTCTTACTACCTCCTACTGAACACCATATTCTTTGGAAGGTTGAATTTCAAGCCAACGGCCCCTGTGGTGGGCTTCTTCCATATGAATAGGGTTCACCTTCTGAATAATAATAATAATAATAATAATAATAATAATAATAATAATAATAATAATAATAATAATAATAATAATAATAGTCTATTTTAAAAAATCGATAAGTACCAAGAATCAATATTTTAAAAAAATACTCATAATAGCATGAGTCTTGAAATGCCGAAATAAATCCACAATTATGAGTGGGTACATATATTTAAAAATAAATCTCTACATAGATTTATTTCAAAATATATGTACCCGTACATAACTGTGGATTTGTTTCTTCGTCTATATTTTGTTAATTCAATTCGTAGGTCATTTCATTTAACTGTACTGATAGCAAGGCTTGTGTCGGATTCACAACTATAAGTTCAAGCAAAGATGCAACGCATTACTACCCTAATGCTGTTATCCTTGCATTTTAATACATTTTTATCTATTTATTTTATTGATTTTTATTCTTTTTTCAATAAGTGACATCTCTCCTTTCCATTTTTCCCTTTATTTTCTCTTATTCCTAATGAGTAACATATTCTTTGGAAGCTTGAATTTTAAGTCAATGGCCCCTGTGACCTTGCTCCATACGAATAGGATTCATCTTCTGAATAATAATAATAATAATAATAGAAATGTCCCTCTCTAATCACAGCGCACTGCTTGGCAACATAAACAACATTTTCTTTAAGTAACCATAAAGTCCACGACAAAAAATATTATACCGTCAAATTTAATAATGATATACGTCGACAATAAGCTCAAAGGATATTTAAACCTGCACAACACAACAAACTTGTTTTGATGAATACCAACACCTGAAATTCCAATGAACGTCAAAACAGGTTTGATTTGGGTCTTGAATCAAGGACAGATTTCTTTACGTGACGAGTATAAAAAATATACATTTTTTTTTTTTTTTTTTTTTTTTTTTTACTCAGGATAAACATTTTTCTGCAGTACCTTTCGATAAAATTTTTACGACTTATGAACGCCAATAAATCAAATCTTATTTCAGTAAAACCATTTTCAACTTTTGAATCAAATTTTTAAAATTTCGAACAGGTGCAAAATACAGAAACTGGCTTTAGCAAAGTTACAAATTTAAAACATGAATAACACATGAAACACATTCTACATAAAATACAAAAAAACTTGGTCAAGCTGAAGGGGAACACCTGACGAAAGTGTTGCGCAACTTAAAAACATCCGTCAAAACTGACACATGGCACACAGAGATCCAAGTGTCTCTATCGGGCATGCAACCACTCCAACAATTACATGACCGAGTGTACCAATCCCTTTTGGCAGGCGCGTGACCTCTAGTTGGGTATCTAACGTGTGACCTCTGGCTGGGTACATATCCCACACAAACGTCAGTTGCCAACAAGGAGACCTATCCACACGGCCAAAGGAAATTGCTATGATGATAATTGCCTTCATTTAATTGCTAGTTTAGAAGCACTTGAGTGTCGAAATATGCATGGCAATGATATACACAATCCCCAGACGCTGTAATTATTAGCAGACAAATAACATAATACGTATGGGTACAAAAATAAACTGTGCCCAAAGACAAAAGCACCATCACATGTTTGCTTACAAATAATACGAAGTACCCAAAAATGCTATAATATAAACAATACCCAGGCGCTTTAATTATAAATATACAAATAACATGTACAAATATACAGAGGCAAAAGCACCACCACATGTTTGCTTACAAATATAACGAAGTAACCAAACATGCCAATAATATACACAATACCCCTGTGCTATAATTAAAAATATACAAATAACAGGTACAAATAAACAGTACCCAAAGACAAAACTACCATCACATGTTTGCTTACAAATATACGAAGTAACTAAACATGCCAATAATATACACAATACCCAGGAACTATAATTATAAATATGCAAATAACAGGTACAAATACACAGTGCCCAGAGACAAAAGTACCATCACATGTTTGCACTCAAATATACGAAGTACCCAGACATGCCAATAATATACACAGTACCCAGGCGCTGTAATTTCAACCACACAAATAACATGCACAAAAATAAACTGTGCCCAAAGACAAAAAGTACCATCACATGCTTGCACACAAACATACGCAGTACCCAAACGCGAGTATGATAGAACGCAACCCTGAGGAAATACAAAACAAACAAAGCATGTTTATGCTGCGTGTAAAAGTCGGAAAGAAACTTCTCTGACAAGTTCTGACAAAGGCACAGCGAAGCAGCGGCAGAGGCCTTAGAAACAGCAATGCTATCACTTTCAATCGTACTCAGATGAAGTTACAGGTGTGACTTTTTTCTCCTGTTAATTACGCGCGACCTTTCCAAGTATACACTATTTCTCCCCATTATGAAATGAACCAGAACGCTAAACAAATAAAATAGGTGAACAATAAAAACAAATTAGATAAAAAAATCAAATAAGTAGAGTTAAGAGGAACATTAAACTCAATTTTCTCAAATTATTCCACGAAATTGCCTTTTCAATGCCACAACCTTGCTGCCTGAATTCTCGCCAACCCCCCCTTTACCTTAACAATTCCAACCCCACCCCGCCCCCCTCGCTCCCCAGTGAAAGCAATTCTCGCAATCCCCTGCCTGCACAAAGCACACCTGAGAACCGCCTCGCCTTGATATTGATGGAACTTCAGAAATCGATAATGGTCTTTCCCCTCACCCCCCTCGAAAGAGCGACCTTTGAAGACGATCCAGGTATTCAGGTAATCCATGAATTGCAGAAACATAATCTTGAGAGTGGATACAATTGCTCAGTTACTCTCTTGCACTTTCTCAGTTCCAGAGGTATTTTATTCCTCACGCCTTTGGACTGTGGAACGGTCTCCCTGACGGAGTCGTGCAATTGGAACTTCTTCAGAAGTTCGAGCGAAGATGCAATGCATTACTACCCTAATGCTGTTCTCCTGGTATTTTAATATATTTTTTATCTTTTTATTTATTTATCTATTTAATTTTTTCCTTTTTAATAAGCGAGATCTCTTCTGTAATTCCCTTTACCCTCTCTAACTTCTTCATAATGGACACCATAATATTCTTTGGAAGCTTGAATTTCAAGTCAGTGGTGGGCTTGTTGCATATGAAAAGGGTTCATCTTCTGAATAATAATAATAATAATAATAATAATAATAATAATAATAATAATAATAATAATAATAATAATAATAATAATCTCTGGAAGCTTGAATTTCAAGTCAGTGGTGGGCTTGTTCCACATGAATAGGGTTCACCTTCTGAATAATAATAATAATAATAATAATAATAATAATAATAATAATAATAATAATAATAATAATAATAATAATAATAATAATAATAATAATAATAATAATAATTTGGAAGCTTGAATTTCAAGTCAGTGGTGGGCTTGTTCCATATGAATAGGGTTCATCTTCTGAATAAATAATAATAATAATAATAATAATAATAATAATAATAATAATAATAATAATAATAATAATGTTCTTTAGAAACTTGAATTTCAAGTCACCGGCCCCTTTGGTGGGGCTCGTTCCATATGAATAGGGTTCATCATCTGAATAATAATAATAATAATAATAATAATAATAATAATAATAATAATAATAATAATAATAATAATAAAAACTGCAAAACAAGCAATTACTCACTCCTCTGCAAAGAGAGTTTTCGCGAGTGAATGTGCTTGCTTGCTTGCTTGCTTGCTTGCTTGCTTGCTTGCCGCCTCCTCGCCGGGGAGAAATTAAAATGAAGTTGCACACCGCCGCCCGGGAATGCAAGAGAAGCCCTTCAGTGCATAACGGTAAAAACGAGTATGAGTAAACAACGGACGAAAAAAAAAAAACAACAACCCAGGTGCCTGCGCTGCACGTTGCATGAATAGGGAGAAAAAGGCAAACGTGCATTGTTGCTCTTTTTCGAAGACGCACGGTTCGTTCAGTGTCCAAGACTTTCACTGGGCGTGAATTCTGGCTGCAAAGCAATCTTATATTGTTGCATGGCAATGATATGTTTAATTTAGGCTGTCTGGACTGAACTGAAATGAGAAGAGGAATTTATGCCAAAGGCCAAGACTCGGACCTATGAGGTCATTCAGCGCTGAAACGGAAACTGACAGTGAAAGGTTTGAAAGGCGTAACAGGAGGAAAACCTCAAAGCAGTTGCACTATGAATGAATTGTTAAGAGAGGGTGGACAGTAAGATGGAAGGCAGAGAATACGAATGGAGGTACAGTAAAAGGAATGAAAGGGGTTACAACTACACTGCAAAGAACCATAAGTAATACCTACAGTACACAGCACGAGGTGCACTGACGGCACTGCTTCCCTACAGAGGTTCGTCCAACAATAAACATACACAAAATCACTCAGATCCTGATAAAGGCTTGACCCATATACAAAGCATATCGTGAGTGTGACAAAAAACGAGAACAAGGTCGCGTATTCCAGCGCTTATTTTGCGTGTTTGCACGCAAGAGTAATGAGGAGGCGGAGTCGTTACCTAATTACCAACACATTGGGAGTGAAAAAAATGCCATAAGGATTTTAGGCTAAACAAAACCATAAATATACAATAAGAAATGTTCAAGGGGAGAGAGAGAGAGAGAGAGAGAGAGAACTTATAAAAATAAATATACAAAAGAAATGTTCAAGGAGAGGGAGAGAGAGAGAGAATAAATATATAAAACAAATGTTCAAGAAATGAGAGATATAATTCTAAGACTAACAAAACCATAAATATATAAAGAGAAATGTTCAAGAAATGAGATATAATTCTAAGACTGTCCAGACAAAGAGAGAGAGAGAGAGAGAGAGAGAGAGAGAGGCAGGCAGGCGTCTCCCTAGGTAAATAATGGGAAAGTGACGTGTCATGGAAGTCCCTTCTTTTCCAACTTGGAAGTCGTCGAAGTCGTTCTCCCTTTGTCGTTTGGAGTCGTCGCTGTGTTCCTCGTTATAGTCGTTTTAAGTCGTTGTTTAGCGACAAGAGGAAGGCGGGGAGTGGGCATTGCTCAAAAGCAGTTCGGGATGACAATAAAAATTGAGAGGAGTAAAAGAGACAATAAAAGAGGTGATTAAATACGTCGGAGAAAAAATATACAAAGAAGAAAGCGCTGGATGAGAGAGAGAGAGAGAGAGAGAGATTGGAATATTCTACAAAAAAAGATAAATTTATATTTTTTAATTCTTCTCAGAATGAAGTAAAAGCAATTAAGAGAGAGAGAGAGAGAGAGAGAAACATATTCTACAAAAAAAAAATAAATTATACATATTTTTTCATTCTTCTCAGAATGATGTAAAACCAATTAAAAGCAGGAAAGATAACATTTTAATGACACAGAAGAGAGAGAGAGAGAGAGAGAGAGAGAGAGAAACCGGATTCCACAAAAAAGATAAATTTATGCATATTTTTTGTTTCTTCTCAGAATGATGTAAAACCAATTAAAAGCAGGAAAGATAACATTTCAAGAGGGGAGCAAATCATTACGGTTACATCGAAAGAAAAAAATTTTATTCTTTAGCCTGAACTGAAAGAGACGCTGCATTAGAGAGATAACGGAGAACTTCATTAGTCATTAAATCATCAATGCAAAAGATCTGAATACAAGATAAGGCAGCATAAACCAGAACATACATAAGATAAAAGAAAAATACATCGACAAGATAAAATATATATAGATAAAATTAAAAAAACATAGACAAAATAAAACTTAAAATCGTCATGACAGCTGGACTATAAAACGGACTGACCAAATTGTATGTGTGTGTGTCAGAGTTTTATCACACTAAAAACATTAATAATTCTTCTATACGTATTCTATTAAATCTTAAGAAACCCTTAAGCACACACAAAGGCAGTTAAATGTACTGCATCCGAGGAATCAAAACCTACAAATGTATATCAGCAATTTTACTCGAACCTGCATCATATTACCAGACACATTTATTTGAATTTCAATATCTCAGCAAAAGTAAGCTCGTTTCAAAATAAAGCAGAAACCAAAATTACAAATTTTCCTTGCAATACGACTTAAGAAGTTGTTACAAGAATTATTACAAGAATTACATAAATTTTAAAACAATTTTACCGAGCAACGAGTTAACATTATTTCCTCACACGCACGAGACTTGACTGTCACCGAAATCTGCACTCATTATCAGTCAACCTAACCTTATGAAAGAAACAAGACAAATCTATCTACGTAAAATATAAATGTAATTATAAATAAAATATATACGTATAAATATATATAAATATATATATATATGTATATATATAATATATATATACATACATTCACTTTACTTTTACGTATACATCTTATTTATTATTATACTTATATTTTATGTATATTGTCTCGTACCTAATTATATATATATATATATATATATATATATAAAATATAATTATAAATAAAATAAATATAATTATAAATAAAAAGTGAATGTGTATATATGAATATGTATGTATGTGCGTGTGTGTATATATATATATATATATATATATATATATATATATATATATATATATATATATATAAGATATAAGACAATATACATAAAATATAACTATAATTATAAATAAAATGTATACGTATAAACAAACTGACTGTATATACACACACACACACACACAACTCAAGAAGCCAGCAGGTAACAGATCACGAGATTTCGATAAGGGGGGAAAAATAAAAATCAATAGGAACGACTCTTGACAGAAAAAAATAAAACAGCACATATTCCTTCTCCTGTGACACGGATAGCACCAAGCCAGCCCGCAGCCACCAGCAAGGCGAGGAGTAAAAGTGAACGCAAGCAAGTTTCCTCAAAGGTTCAAGGGAAGAGGGGAGGAGCCAAAAAGCCTAGGTAACCCACCCACCCCCAAGCTCACCCCCTCACATGGAACCCGGGGGGTAGGAGGGTCATAGACTCTGAAGGGGGGGAGGAGTGGGGTGGTGGAGGGGGGAGGAGGGGGAGGAGGTTGAATCGTGTGGGTTAAAGTGGGTTGGTGTCTGCTTAAGTAAGCGCCTGATCCTCTCTCTCTCTCTCTTGATAGTACTCTGAGCATACTTTCCTTTCCATATTTAATTCTCTCTCTCTCTCTCTCTCACACACACACACACACACACACAGACTTTAAAAACTAACATACGAATCAAGAGCAAAAAGCAACACAAACGTACCGAACAAACACACACACGTACAAACACCTTCATGCAAATGAGCTCCCTTCCCCCACCCCCCACCCCAAAAAAATACTGGGCCAAACGAGGCCCTGGTACGCCCGTGGGTGGGTGGGTGGGTGGGCGGGATACCCTACAAAAGGGCAGGTGAGCGAGTGGACAGGGTGAAAGTGGGCGGCATGACACATGTGGAGAGTAGAGGTGGGTAGGCTCAAGAGAGCGCCCCCCCCACAATCCAACCCCCTCCCCAACCAGCCTACTTTATGATCCCGCTTGCTTGCTTGCTTGCTTTCTTGCTTGCATTACTGTTATCTTGACCGGGTCGCCGCGTCTAATCCGGGTCTTGTGTGAGATTGCTTGTTTCAGGGTACACAGGTTCACATGGATGCAATCGGGATATTTTGACTGCTTATTTCAGCGTACACAGGTGTAATCGGCATACTTTAACTGCTAATTTCAGGATACACAGGTGTAATCGGCATACTTTGCTTATTTCAAGGTACACAGGTGCAATCGGGATACTTTGACTGCTTATTTCAGGGACACAGCTGTAATCGGCATACTCTGACTGCTTATTTCAAGGTACACAGGTGTAATCGGCATACTTTGACTGCTTATTTCAGGGTACACAGGTGTAATCGGCAAAGGCTACTTTGACTGCTATTTCAGGGTACACAGGTGTAATCGTGATACGTCGACTGCTTATTTCAGGGTACACAGGTACACAGATGTCATCGGGATACGTTGACGCCCAATACTGACGATGAATGACGTTTTAATCTGATTTACTATACATCTGAATAAACAATATTCTCAAGTCCCTTTAACCTTTCACATTTTATATAAGTTTGGAGTTTCTTGCCCACATCTACCACTCTATTGGTGCTGTCCTGTTATCTTCTCACTCTCAAATATTCTGTGTAAGTCTGAATCGTAAGAACGTTTTAGCTTTAGACATTGTAAGTTCATTGTTTTCAAGTTTAACTATCCGTCTATCTATCTACCTACATATCTACCTATCCATCTGTGCATATATACGTACAGTATGTGTGTGTATGTATATATGTATGTATGTATATATATGTATGTGTACATACAATATATATATATATATATATGTATATATAATATATATATATATATATATATATATATATATATATACATATACATACATATATATATATATATATATATATATATATATATATATATATATATATATATATATATATATATATATATAGTATGACGGATGCTCACTGTAAATAAATAAAAGCCAGCGGAAATTCAGCCGCTGGGTGATCTAACTTTCGAAAAAGTAAACAGGAACATGACTGGAAATATACTGGTATCATAAAGTCTGGCGTAGCGGGCTTCTTGCAAGAAGAATGGCTGACATTTCAACAGTGTTGCAAGGGCTTCTGATGAACATCTATCGAACTATAATATTCTCGAAGTAGTATTGAGCTCATTATTGACCAGGGTTTGTTGCCACTATTGTTGAAACTCTATCTAAATATCTGTATACATATACATAATACATATATATATATATATATATATATATATATATATAAATATATGTGTGTGTAGTATTGAGGTTTTGTTATACTGTTGAAATTCTATATATATATATATATATATGTGTGTGTGTGTGTGTGTGTGTGTGTGTGTGTGTGTGTGTGTGTGTGTGTGTGTGTGTGTTTGTAGTGAAGCATGTAAGAGGTTTCAGATGTTTTTATTCACTGAGATTCATTCTCTCTCTCTCTCTCTCTCTCTCTCTCTCTCTCTCTCTCTCTCTCTCTCTCTCTCTCTCTCTGACGCCACCTCTCAGAGGCAAAAAAAAAATTAATAAATAAAAGGCTTAACTGTGGAAATTACAGTGTGAACTTTACGTTCCTACCAATACACCTATCTAAATATCAAGGTACTTCGAGGTATGCCACTGTTCAATCAAAGGTTATCATTACGAAAGAAATATATCCATAAATATTCAACAGTTTTTCTACAGCATATCCCCTCTCCCAACCACAGAACACAACGAAAACCTACAGAATTCGGTGTGATGACACGAACCTCTGGAAATGTATAATGAGCAAACAGGAAAATCCAGAAGCCTCTCTAACTTCTGGATGAAAGTAAATTCAACTGTGACGCAAAAGCGAAACGTCGGATTTTTCAGAGTCCTCCAAATCTCCAGGCGATATTTTAATCGTCAGGGCTGGAAATCACAAAAGTTGGTGTCTTTGAATAATTGCCTATTTAGCGAGGAAAAATTGATAAATCTTCACTGCGAAATACGAGCTATAAAATCAGAGTTTAGTTCAGAATGCGAAAATATCTTTGAAAAGGAAACATTAGTTCAGAATACGAAAAAATCTTTGACGACAAAATTTTATTTTCAAGCCTAAAAATGAAACGTTGTAGATAATGCATGAAAAACAATTATGGATATAACACCGTGAGTCACGTGAAAATAATTACATCTCTGACGTACAATTCCAGAATGCTCATATAGAACTGAATTGAATTGAATATAGAATTTAGGCCAAAAGCCAAGCACTGGGACCTCTAAGGTCATTCAGCGCTGAAATGTTAATGACAGTAAAAGGTTTTAAAGGTGTAACATGAGGAAAACATTGCGGTAAAACTATGAATCAATTGTTTGGAGAGGGCTGGAAAGTAAGATGGCAGAAAGAGAATATGAAAGGAGGTACAGTTAACGGGACGAAAGGAGTTGCAGCCGGGGCCGAGGCACACGGCAGAGAACCTGACGTAATGCCTACAGTGCACCACATGAGGCGCACTGACGGCATTACCCCCCTAAGGGGAGAACGCTCGTATAACTCTTCCATAACCAACTGGAACATGCACAAACCGAATTGGTTTTCCACCCGCTTCTCCTGCCAGCCGAAAGACCATCAACGACTTCCAGAACCGGCAGTCGTTATCGGTCATCGCTGGAGCCAAGTCGCAACTTTCACTTCTGGACGCAAGATGCACGACCACCAGCCACACACACACACACACACACACACACACACACACACGTCAACAAACGGCTACTGTCACTTCGAGGAAGGAAAAATGCTCTTTCAATTGTAAAATGTCTAAGAAAAAAATATGGAGAAAGTCTGATCATTTGGAAATGAGCAAACAAGTGTTTATCTCTCGTGTGTCAAGAAAAGGTATGAAGAGCCACGGAGAACACGGGGTTGTTGGGGAACTTTTTTCGCTCATTAAATAATCTTTATGCAAATTATTTTTTGCTAATGAAAATACCATTGTGCAACTTATTTTTCAGTAATTAGATCATCATCGTGCAACTTATTTTTCAAACGTGAAAGAGTGATTTTGCAACTTATTTTTCACAAGTGAAATAATGATTGTGCAACTTATTTTTTGCAAGTGAAATAATGATGTGCAATTTATTTTTCACAAGTGAAATAAAGATTGTGCAACTTATTTTTTACAAGTGAAATAATGATTGTGCAATTTATTTTTCACAAGCGAAAGAATGATTTTGCAACATACTTTCCACGAGTAAAATAAACTATACTTTCTCTGCTCTAAAGTAAAATCGCAGCCTTTAAAACCGCATGTGCTTTGCAAAACTAAATTCTCTCTCTCTCTCTCTCTCTCTCTCTCTCTCTCTCTCTCTCTCTCTCTCTAACACATACACACAGACAACGAAAACTCCAACCCTTTACAAGTTTCTTTTACACCCGAAAGAGGCAAGAAACGGCCAATCGAATCACCTCATTTAACCCGATGAATCTGGGTGTTCTCTGATACTGCGAGCTTGGTATGGGAAGAAGACCTTTCACTGAAACCGGGGTTGCCGCTGCTACCACGACCTACTGCTAATGCTACTTTTAATATGCAGACGTATCAGAACCTTGCCAAAGGCATAGGGTTGCTTTAAAAATAAATTCTCACTTTAAAAAAAATAGCGAAGCATTGCTAACTTTTCCGTTATCCTTTATCAGAAGCTTGACAAAGGGAGAGAATGGCTTTTAAAAATTACAAAGCAGCAAAGCATTGCTAACGTTTCCGTTACCCTTTATCAGAAGCTTGACAAAGGCAGAGGATGGCTTTTAAAATAATTTCTTATTTAAAAAAATAAATTGCGAAGCATTGCCAGCTGTTCCGTAGACCCTCAACTGGTAAATAAATGTCAAAAACCCCTTTTTATCATATTTTCTTTTTTTTGGCTCTTAATATTCCTTATTGAATTGAACTGAATATAGAATTTAGGCCAAACGCCAAGCACTGGGACCTATGAGGTCATTCAGCGCTGAAACGGAAATTGACATTAAAAGGTTGGTGTAACAGGAGATGGTGCAAAGTAAGATGGAAGAAAGAGAATATGAAAGTAAGTACAGTAAAAGGAACGAAAGGGGTTGAAGCTAGGGCCTGTGGAAGGGACGCTGCAAAGAACCTTAAATAATGCCTACATTGCACCGCAAGAGGTGCACTGACGGCACTACCCCCTGATAAACCAAACAATAGCGAATAAGAATATAAACGAGAAAGTAGTTTACAGTTAGCGCGAACGACCTTATACAAATTCGGCATTTAAGATACTGACATTTAAAAATTTGATACATTAAGACTCCCTTTAAACACGTCGATTCATTAAGCCTCTTTAAAAACTTTGATTCATTAAGTCTCTTTAAAAACTTTGATTCATTAAGGCTCCCTTTAAAAAACGTCGATTCATTAAGCCTCTTTAAAAACTCTGATTCATTAAGTCTCTTTAAAAACATTCAGTCTTTAATTATCACTCTAAAAACACGGATTCATTAAGTCTTCAAAAACGTTGATTAATTAATTCTTTTAAAAACGTTGATTCATTAAGTCTCCCTTTAAAAGAGCTGATTCATCAGGTGTCTCAATTAAAACGCAAAATAATGAACAAGGAAGCTTCTGGATGAAAGGAAAAAAAAAAATGATACACATGAACGAACGGTACTCGAAAATATCCTGCTGTCAGCAAGCAACTGTAAAAGAGAAAAAAATAAACAATACTACGCATTTATACAAAGGACTATAAAAGAGAAACTGGCAAACCTGATTTAATTCAGTTCAACTATTTGCGTGTGTGTGTGTGTGTGTGTGTGTGTGGGATACAAAGAGAGAGAGAGAGAGAGAGAGAGAGAGAGAGAGACGGGGTTAAATAAGACAGAGAAAGGGGATAAATCAGACAGATAGAGAGAGAGGGGGTTAAATAAGGGTTAAATAAGAGAGAGAGAGAGAGAGAGAGAGAGAGAGAGAGAGAGAGAGAGAGAGAGAGAGAGAGGGGGTTAAATAAGAGAGAAAGAGGGGAGAGCGAGAAAGAGCAAGGGGCAGGGGTTAAATAAGAGAGAGGCCTTTTCTCACCACAATAAAACAAAAAATGGGCGCACGTGCGCTTTTAAAAGGAACGGAAAAAAACTAGCTTTAAATAAAACGCTTCTATCAAAGAGCGCGGAGATTGTTTGATTATAAAAGAATATCCACTCTGCTTTTACCAATCTTTTATTTAGGGGAATAAACAACCAAATTTAATAACTTCCATTATTATTATTATTATAGCTATAAGGCTTCTGATAATATATTACAATAATTTCACGTACATTACAGATAATTCTGATAATGAGTAAGACTTTGTATGAAAAGTTCCCTCGCATTTCGGTATCCAAACAAGCAGGACCTGTTAAATTGAATTCAATTGAATATAGAATTTAGACCAAAGTCCAAGCACTGGGACCTATGAGGTCATTCTGCGCTGAAACGGAAATTGACAGTAAAAGGTTTGAAAGGTGTAACAGGAAGAAAACCTCGCAGCTGCACTATGAATCAATTGTTAGGAGAGGGTGGAAATTGACAGTAAAAGGTTTGAAAGGTGTAACAGGAGGAAAACTTCAAAGCAGTTGCACTATGAATCAATTGTTAGGAGAGGGTGGAAAGTAAGACGGAAGAAAGAGAATACGAAAGGAGGTACAGTAAAAGGAACGAAAGGGGTCGCAGCTAGGAGCCGAAGGCACGCCGCAAAGAACCTAAGTAATGTCTACAGTAGGGTCTGTTAAAGGAATTCAAATTTAATGCAGTCTTAATTATTTTTTTATTAGTAATGTTTTTCCACGAATACCTACGAATATTACAACATTCAATTTATTCTATTTATATTATAATTATCTAAACATTCACTTTTTTCCATAAATAACACGATTGGGATTTTCATTCCGAGACGAATATTACAACGGTCATCATTTTCATTCCAAGGATAAAATTACTTTAACCCTCTTCCCTTTACATTACATGAATAACACAATCTTCTTCATTTCCACTTCACGAATATACAACCGTCTTCAATTTCAACTATCTCTACTGTTTAAAGCATCCCTTATAATAAAAGACTTGGACCTAATACTTTACCCAGTTCTCTACATTGTGGGGAATAAGTGACGTGCTTTTAAATGCAATTTGATGTTTTTAAATGCTTCTCAATGCCTCCTCTAATGTCTCGCGATGTTTTGGTTATGAGAATTCACAAAACTCTTCAAAGTATTACAAGATACCAGCTACAACACATGAAGTTTCTATAATCTGTCTTTCCATATCTGTGTTTAAACAGATATAAAATAATTTACATCACGCATTAAACTCAAATTAATAGCCGCATACTGTAAACCAAAATGTGTGGAATGTTTTTTCTCCAAGGAACATGAAAAATTAGCTGTGTAATGATAGGTGGAAATTTTATCGAACTGCTATGGCATTGGTGAAGCATAAAAACCTCCCTCAAATATTTAGGACAAACTTGAAAATGAAATAAAAAAAATACAATGAACAAAATTTTTCATGGGACAAATTTTAAAGTAAAATGAATTAATAAAAAAATTCTTCATGATGAGTTTGTTGCCAATTCACAGTTTTAAAATAACTAGGAATCAATCACAATTACTCTTTATTCAGAACAGAAATCACATTCTCCGGTGTTCGTGTAGCACCGGCACCCATACATACACACACACACACACACACACACACACACACACACACACACGAGTACATTGGAGGCAGGAAAACAAGTTCTCTTGGTCCGGTGAAATACGTAAGTTTCGCTCCCCCCCTTCCCCCAACCCCA